>NC_068940.1:71624534-71709534 GCF_026419915.1 Harpia harpyja
AACCTGCCCAAGTCAGAGAATGATGAAGACTTAAGGAGAATGTTCTGTCCTTGCCCAGTTTTAACTTCTGCTGATGCTAATGGAAGTTGTTCACTTGCTGTTAAGATGATACTGAAGTATTAATTGAAGATTAATACCTAAATCTGTAATTACTTGCTTTTAAACTTCTAATTTATTTGGCTTTTGTCTCTGGCAAATAAATATGCATTATCCCAGGTCCTCTTTGAATAGTGGCATAGAATCACAGCATAATTGATGTGATTAACACATCAGGATAGAAATTGACTTCATTGCCAAAACTCTATGGTGTAGTTGCATGAAATGTCATTTGTGTCGGTATATTGGGAAGATGTTGGGAACTGCTGAGATGTTCAGGAATCTGCAGTTTGGGTCCACCTTTTGTGTAATGGCAATGTTAACCTCTCTCTGTTTCCATAAGCACAAGTATCATTGTGCTAGGTATGTCTGTCAAGTCATCTACATCTTTATATTAAACTGCTTTGCCTTTTCAAAACTAAAACTATCTATAATTCAGCCATTTAATTGAAAGCTGCACACAGGTGTTTGGTGCACTAAGGCACTAAAATAATTTGTCTATTAGTCTGACCCTTCTTAACATTAAAACAAAACTATTTTTTTTGTTTTTTTCAAAAAGCTTTCAATATGATGAATCTGCAATAAAACCAAATGCAGGTTCTGATGATTTAAACTGATCTTTTAAAACATAAATCAGATTCCGTGGCTAGCACTGTAATCATCTTGTCATGCTTAGTGTGATTATTCACCTTTTAAAAGTAATAGCAAAGTTTTTCAGGTTCTGCAGTCTTCTGCAGGTTCCTGGAATGAAAGAACAGTATACATATGTAAAACAGACTGCTGGATGAAGCTTTACATTTATGATTCCAAAACTCATAGGAAATTATATATTGACCTCATGTTTAATCCAAATGTACTTTAAAATAGAACAGGTCTTTCAAGACTTAAATGAATTTAGTTAAGGTTTCATTAGAAAATACTGGCAGTGTGTCCCTTAATTTGCTAGGGAAATAGTTGTGTCATTATCTGCCATCTTGCTAATAAACAGTTCAGAGTGAGTTAGGTATGTGCATTTGAGAGCTGCAACTGTGGAAGTCTGCCCTGTATTTTCAATTTGAAGTGTATGTATTAGTCTATATTGATCTAAATTTAACACCAAGTATTCAGTAAAGAAAATGATTTTAAAAAAATTACTTTGCAATTGAAAATCGCTCGTCTTGGGAGACAGTAGATGAAAAAAATTGTAATGATTTTCATGCATCGAACTTTTATCTGCTCTTCCATTTGGGGGATATGTTGGCTACTATGAGTGCACGCATCTTAAATGGACTGAAATTTTGTTTTTAAACTTCTTCCTTTGATTTGGGCAGTGCTGAATGGTGAGAATTTCTGTAAAATTGGATATATCCTGTTTCTGTGTTAACAGAGCATAGGCAACAGCTGTAGTTAACCTCTTATGAAATACAGTACTAATAAATACAATTAACATTATTTTAATGGACATTTTTATGTTGCAGCGATCAGTGTAAGCTTTCATAGTGAAGTACAGTTAGTGCATATGGTATTGCTACAGTACTAATTACATTTATTGCAATGGCTTTTGCTCTGTGTTTCAGCCATGCTTTTGTGCGGTGGACTGTTTCATAGAGGCATGCTGATAAAATATATGCTATGAATGCAGCAGATGATATTAGAATAAATAAACGTGGAAGTTGGTTATAGCTGTCTGAAGGCCTCTTAGTTATGAAATACGTATCAGTGTTGGTCCCAAGGGTTTTGAGGATAACTGTGGCAAGAGAATATATGTTCAAAGGAGACTCTGCTCTGCATGGAGGTTTCCACATCTGTTGACACAAGCTCTGTCACGTACGCTGCTTCTTATTTTTACCATTGTCATTCCTCAAGTGCTGAAAGGTTGCAAACAAAAATAGGGTCCTGTTGCAGTAGGTACTCTGCAAATAAAAAAGGCAGGGGTGTACAATCCAGCATGGTGCCTGAGCTACTTGTATAGCAGTGCTTATAATATTAGTCTTGAGATGAGAAATAGTGGAGTGCTATCATCGCAGCAGCACCCCTGGGCTAAATAGCTGTTCTGAGAAGTGGGGCCAATGAACATGGGCACGTTAGGTGCACAGCCTTGGAGTTACGGCTTTTGAGGACAGAGCTTGTGTATGTCTGGCTTTGAGTGCTAGTGCAGGTATATCTGAGTTTTGATTCAGAATTGCAGGAGAGTAGCTGATAAGGTTCCCACACCATACTCACTAGTTTACTACTTCTGCATAGGTAGCTGTGCTGTCCATGAAGCAGTTATCAAACACGTGCCAGACATTTACTTTAGGTAAATCCAGCCCTGATTTGGGAATAAGAGCAGGTATGTGAAGTAAAAGACTTCTCTGAGGTCTCTCTCAGGCCTTGTTTTCTGATTCACTTATTTATATTTTTTCCAGTTGGTTGGCATGCAATGCCTCTCATGCTGGCTCCTGCTGGGGTAGAAGGTTTTTAATTGCTGATATGCTTTGGGACCAAAGCATTTCTTAAATTTTTAATGCTAGAAGACTGGACCTGTGGTAGAGTATAATACTGAAGACTGGGACACAATAGAGAAAGGGATATTAAAAATAGAAAAGTAATAGGGTACTTTCTGTTGCATTTCTAATAAGATGTTCAAAGCTGATCAAAGAGAGCACTGAAAGGAGAGGGTAAAGCCAACAAATGTCTTCACATTTACTACATTCCCTGGAATGTCATAACCTAGGGGAGAGGCGATTCCTGATTGATGGGCTGGATGTGGCTCCCCCCAAAACAGCTGACCTGTCCTATAGCTCAGTCCCTGACACCTGTGCAACCCCTTTGCCTCAGCTCTCCTGGGCAGATGGCTTGGGGTTTCTATTTCTGTGAGTCTAGCTGGCAACAGGACCTGTGCCCAGTGGAGGTGGCACGCTCATCCAGTTATGAGGACTGTGGCAGGAGAGTGGGGATATGTAGAAATAAAGAGCTCACTTGGCTAAGAATCTCCCTGATGTGGAGAGGTACCAGTGAGTAAAGTGGATGCACAGTGTGATCTGGGTAATGCAGGAAGGTCAGTTCTTCATAAATGGGTGAGGCCATTAAATACAGCAGGATCTTGGGGAGCTGGGACCAAAAATACAGAGAAGAAGGAGATAAAGAAGAAGGGGAAATGATGGGAGTTTTAAAGCAGGAAGCAGCCTGCAAAATGATACTACTGGACGTAGGAAAGGCTCTGAGGGAGTAAGACTTGATGCAGAAGCAAGGGTCTTTCCAGGGATAGGCACTAGTGTCAGAAAAGGGAATGGCTGGAATAGAAAGAAGTGGGGTGGGAAAGGTGGTTTCCTGCAAGCACATTTTTCTTCCAGCTTCTGTGCAAAAAGTTTACTGCATTTTCCTTAGAGATCTCTGGCAAATCTAGGCGATTGTGGGAGTAAACTGTCAGTGTCTCTAAAGCTGAGTAGAAAGAGATTCATCTTTTCTACAGCTGTGTCCAGAAGACCCTCCATCTGCTCTCCCATCACATGAGGGGAAATATCTGTCAAAAATATACTTCAGATTCTCACTAATGATGAGAGAATGAGTCTGAACAGCCCACTCATGATGTGGCATTGATTGATATTCAAGTGTGGTTGTGGACAATAAATGGTCAAGTCAGGATCTAACAAGAGTGTCCCAGGCTTGGTGGCCTTGAAGCTGTTGTTTAAAAAGGAAATGTCTCCTGGCTGGAAGGCTACACACTAACCATTTGGATTTAAGATTGGAAGATACAGTTCTTCTGTGAAACTGTATTTATACCATAAATATTATGGCAGAAACTAGTTTCCTGAATTTCATACTTTTGTTTCATGTTCTTTCCTTCACCTCTGATAGGCAGGGATCTTTCTAGATCTTTCTAGTTCTCTCATATACCCCTGCTAGGCTTGATACGTTCTGTAGTCAATGTATATTGGTTTATAGCACTGCCAGGCCCAGCTCCTGGACTTGAGGCCCATTTCCTGTGCTCTGTATCTGCTCTCACAACCATTGCAACTTACTGCTATTTCCCACCTTGAAGGTTAGAACAGGGTTAGGAAATGAGGAGGAGTGGGTGCTGGAAGTCAGGCGAACTAAGGAAAGCCCTACAAGTTCCTAGCTGTTCTCATTGCTGCTCTGGGATTGGAAATTCTCTAATGTCTCAAGAGGGAGGGGAAAAAACCCGACTCCTTGGCATCTTGTTATAATACTTCCACATGTTTCATTCCCAGATGGGGTGAAAACTTTGAATTAGTTGTCTTAGAAAGTTAGCCACGGAAACATATGAAAAAAATATGCGTAATATTTAGGAGAACCCACTGCAGAAATGTCTGGGAGTACACTTGTTTTCACATGCTTTTGTTATTTTCTGCTGTTCTTAAGACATTCTTTTGGGGAAGAAAGTCTGCTTTTTGTGTTGTAGTTTTTAATGCTTCAGCAGTCTGGTGTTCCTGTGTCTGTTGGGATACTTGATCGTGAAAGCAGGCCTTCAAACAGGCAGGTCCTGTACTCGGTTTACTTTATGGCACATGCAGCAAGTGTGACACAGCACTGAAAATGTCCTTATTGTATGTGTGGTGTAGAGCTGATTTTATGCAAGTGTATTAGCTATTAGATTGGGTGTTTAGGGCTTCTGGCAGCTTAGCCTGATACATTTACAGAAGTCTCATAGCTTAGCACCAAAAGCAGTAAGGTGGTAGATGACAGCAAAAATTGTAGTCCACTGCCCAAAGTATCAGACTTGTCAACTCTACTAAAGATGAGTACAAACAGGAAGCTCAATGCCACTAAAAATATCAAAGTTACTTTGTTGAATAATCCTCTAAAAAAATAATGCAGAAGATTTTAAATTGTAAAGTTTAGTCTTGTGTTAGACAAACTTGTTGAAACTCGTTCAGTGACATGGATGTTCTCTGTAGATGATACTTGAGGACAGTAGGTGAATTATTTTGTCTAGATTTCTCTCTTTTTCTTAAAAATATAGGTAACATTTTATTTGTAGGGCATGTCAGGAAGAGCATACGAAATAAACAGCATCTTATGTGTAACTTTATGCTGCTGAATTATGCAGGTTAAAAGCTAGCAGTAGCTGTGGTGGCCCTAAGCACGTATCAGTTAGGTGAGATAGAGGTGTGACACTCAATGTTGCAAAAGATGTACTACTTTCTTTATGGATTGTGAATTCAAGCCATGTGTACTATTACCAACCCCCCCCCTGGGGTTATGGTGGCAGCTTTTTATGATCAGGAATTGTAGCTGATCAGTATGGAAAACTGTGCAGTTTAGTCTGTGGCTTGTATATTTTTGGTTTGAGAAATTAGTTGTTCTTGTTTTCTGTGCACTTGCTGGTATGAGAAGCATGGTTTGTACTAAACTTCACTAGTGAATGCCAGTCACAAGCTTTGGAAAGATTTTAGTGTTGCTTGTTGCTTAACCAACAAGCAAATGTGAACCATTTCTTCTTTTGAGCATTTCTTCTTCCTACTCTGTCACTGATGCAACTGCTCTCTCCAGTATTGAATAAACGGTCCCCTGTTAGAACAACTGACATCTGGAAGACTCTTCACAGTACTTCACATAGCAATGTTCTGACTCAGCCATTAGTTGTCAGAGCTCAAATCGGGGTCATCTCAAGAAATCTGTAATGCCTTTTACTTCTAGCAAGAGCTGGCCTGAAAATCTGCTTAATGTTGTCATTCAAAATTTACATGGTTTCATTAGGCTTATTAAAAGCAATGAAAAATGCAGCAGTACGTAACACTGATAAAGCCCTTTCACCTTGCTATTTCAAATGACGTTTATGGACGATGAATTTAACTTCCCAGTAGCCCTGGGCAGAGGTATTATCTCCATTTTATGGACAAGAAAACTGAGTTAGATTCAATGACTTGTCCAAGGTCATATGTAAGACTGATAGTATTGGGGGGAGAAAAATGTCCAGACTTCTGTCTTAATTACATGATAATTTTTTTTTAATAAACTCAGTGTCTTAAAGATGCATCTATGTCTTTGTCTTTAGGGTTTTAAAAATTATTTTGAGGATTAATTTTCCAAAAATTAATCATTATTTTCCTCAGAAGCATGATTCTCACGACTGAGAATATTAAGAAGTATTCATATTCTTTTTTGTAGACTTCAGTTCACTGCTTCCTACAAAAACTTTGTTGTAGTCCACTTTGGCTCTGTTGTTCTCTGCCTTTGTGAAATAAAGCTGCCCTCATTATTTAGCATTCTTACATTTGCATATGTACAAGAGGGAACAGCTGCTTTCTGCAGGGATTTTGTGTACTCATTCATATTCCCACAGTGGTGGCCTTGTTCTGAAGCACACTGCTACCCTGTGGAAAAGCAGAAGAATACATGGCCAATATAGAAATCAGTCTGTTATTAAACATTTGGAAGTACAGCCATAAGGGGAAAAATATAACCACAGAATTACATTTTTAAATCTGAAGCAAATGCCATGTAATGATGATATATAAAAGTCTCTTCCTCTCAGAGCTGCTGGAAAGTTATGGGGAAAAAATTATTTTCAAAAGAAAGTTTGCAGTCCTCTCAAGGTTTTGAAAAACAAATCTAATATTATTACTAAGAATGTTTTGTGTTTAGAAAAAAAAAAAGAAAAAAATGGTAGTGCTTATTTCTCATTTGAAGGTAATCTTAGCCTAGATAATAAATAGCCATTCCTATATCCATGGACAGAAAGTTATATGCCTTTATATTGATATAAACTTGAGATTTCCAAGTATGGTCCAGACAGTTCAGTTCCTAAAGATCCGTGAATAGCTAGGCAGTCACAGGAGTTTGGCCCTTCCTTTTTTTTTTTTTTTTTTTTTAATAACACTTTTACTGTGTATTTTCTAATGCCTCAACTTAGATTTTAAAATTGTTTAAAAATATAAGAAAAATTACATGACAAAAATAGATTATTTCTCTCCATAAACTGAAGGACTTAAAATCCCTAATCTGTATTGGAGGTAAAGAGAACTAAAGCTCTAGCCAGACATGTAAGAACACATTAAGGAATATAATTTGTACACATTGTGTAAAAATGCAACATCTTAGTGAGTTTTGAGAACTTTGCTTTTCAGTTCTGTAGAAGAAAGCAAATACATTAACTTTGCATTTGTCTTTAAAATTTTGAAACATCTTAAAGTGACTTGGAGGAAGAACTTTGAGTCCAAGCATATGCAATTTTATCCCAAAGCATTAACATATGTGTATACGTGAGGTTGTGAAAACCTGTGCAGTTAGAATGGTAAGTGTTAGAATGTGATAGTCTCAACTGGACCAACCATTTAAAATAATACAATACAAATATGATTCTGAAGCATTTGCTTCCTTGCTGGATTTTTTTTTTTTCTTGCTATTTTGCCACATTGTACTGTTGGGACTCCTTTAATAGTAGCAGATATTATTAAAATATTTTCAAGAGGGAGGAAAGCACTTACAGAATTATTAATATTCTCCTTATGGATAGTTGAAAAAAAATGGAAGGTCATAGTCTGACCTAGAGACCTTGGCAGTGTCCTTTAAACAAGCATTAATCATATGTAGTGCATCAAATCATCATGTGCAAGATAACATTAGTGACCTCTCCAACTGAGAATAACAAATGACTCTTAATTTTCCTTTCTGTACATGACAGTAGTGTTGACAACCTCTGTGTATATTTTTTTTTGCCCTGTACCTAATCAACTGATCATTCTCAACACAAAATTTTCCTTGAAGTACATCTTTTCACTCCTATTTCTGCATGATAGGAACCTGTGCAGAGAACATATAATGGATTAGTCATCATATATGCATGTTTATTTCCGTTGGGATATCTAAAAGCAAAGTAGTTTCTGTATCTTTTATGCTGTTGAAATGACATACTGAATAAGGGGAATTTGATTACGTTGACTAGTTAAAATATATAAAATTTATAAAGCTGTGCTTCAAAAGGTAGGTAAAAGTACACCACGCTACAGCATTCTCGGGGAAAATGCATATTGCTTGAAACATTTTTGATAATGTCTTTAGTCATATGGAAAACCTAAAATAATCCATGCATCTTCTACATTACCTGTATGAAAGTTGCTTACAAGTCCTAAAGGAGGCATTACTAGTTGTGACTGGAATTGTGATGTGCTCAGAGATATGTCTTTATATGCAGTTAGAGAGTCAGAGTAAATATTTTAGAGCTAAACTGAAGACTTAATTGCCTGTCAGCTGCTGAAAAGGTCTTGTTAAACCAATTATAACCCTATAATGTCTTAGTTTTTATTCTGCAACGGCCAGCGTTGCAGCTATGGGGTAATGGAGGAGTCCACAGGATCAATGTGCATTAAAGGGTTAACAGGCACCTTAGGCAATATTTTGTGACTGTTGCTGCTTTCACAGAAATTGCCTTAGGATTTCAGCATTCTGGCCTGTCTGTCTTGCCATTGCTCCACCACCTGCAGTCTGATTACTCCAGCTGGTTTCCTTCTTCTCCCATTTTTGCAGCCTGGCATTAAGCACAAGCAGTGGCTGCTTGGCTGAGACTTGCAACTCGTTGGCTATCTGGATATTCAGTCAGCCCTTTACCAGGGATTTGGAAGCAAAAGCGATGTGCCATTGGTTGGCACCTTGGGGTGCTGCAGATCAGAAGTCTGGCCTTGCTTTGTCTTTCACTGGTAGTGCCAACTGTTAGTCTGGCTCCCCAGGCATTTTCCTGACTGAATTTCACTGAATGGCAGTGGGACAAAGTTCACGGAAGTCTAATATATTGTAGGATTTTGCTGCAGCTGCAGACTTTCTTGGTAGCATTTGTTTACTCGTTTGTTCTTTCTGGCACTTTTGTCATTTAGACACCAAATTAGCAGCCTCTGCTGCTAGTTGCTAAAACTGAATGGAGAATGCCTAAGAGCAGAGTAGGATATCAGATTAAATCTTGGAAGACTGAGCACTCTGAAGTACCACGTAACACTTTTTAAAAAGTCATAATGGGCAGCTAAATAAACTCTGTGGGTTTTAGCCATGTTGCTGGAAGCTTTCAAGAAAACTCTCTTGAGGGGTGGTTTCAACCTCCACCCACTGGTCAGTCAAGACTGAGTACAGTTGGGCTTTTTCAACCAGTCAGCTAGTAAAATTGTCAGTAGGGTAAAGTGAAACCCTCTCATTTGATCGTATAGCTAATATCTAGGATACTCATCATGTTCTCAGCAGTTGCAATAGGTGTCTTTGTCATGCTTGCTCTTTTCATCAATTGCTTGGGGTATTGCAAATTAGAGATGACTAGACACTCTTTCCATAATCCAACTAAATATTGAAGTTACATTCGAGCTGTAACATTATTGCTTTGCTGAAGTCCCCTGTGACAGTTTGCCAGAGGTTTAAAATTCCTAAGCCAGATTGTAGTCTGTATTACAGAAGTCTTTTAAAAAAAATATTTTATGCAACAGCTTCCAGCTCAGTGAGCTTCGATTTATGAATATCTGAATAACAGAAGAAAGATTAATAAATCTGAGCCCCTATGTAATTTATAATCCTTCACATACCTACAAAACATGTTTTTTCCTAATAGGCTTAAATTCTAGTATGCTTTTTAACCGGTAAGATTCAGGTTTCATCCCTTTTTGATGACTTAAGGGAAGATCTAGAATTTTATTTCAGAAAAATTATTTGTACTCTGAATTTGAGTTTCTGATTGGCTAAAACTCTTCCAGAGCTTGCAGAGAGAAGGTTTTATGTACTGCACTGTACTGTGTTGTCAGGACAACTGTGCCCTACATCTTTTCTTCTTCTACTCAACCTGAAAAGGACACCACAAATGACACAGATGTGAAGTTCAGTATTTGCCCCCAAGTCTGTGTCACCACAGCTAGCTTCAGGTGGTTAGTGAAGTCCATGATTTTTAGAAGGCTAATTGCTTCTTAAGGTGGAAGAGAGTGAGTCAGAAGATTGGTGTGTCTTCCCCCCAGCCCGTTTTTCTTCTTGAAATGTGCTGACTTGTTTTGTGCTGCAGCTCACCTCTTTCACTCTTCAAATGGCATTGGTCAACAGTGACACCTTTCTGTGTTTAAATACCAAATTATAAACTTTAGGTTGTTCCGTATTGTGAGACCTGTCTTCAGTCATGGGTTTTGGTTTTTAAGACTGACAAGATCTCAACAGTGAAACAAACAAAACAAATCTGTGCTGATTTTTGGGTTATCCATCTGCTTAACAAGATTCTGTTTTGGTAATCTAAATCCTTCTGTTGGTCACTGCTTTAATGGCCTTCAGTGTTGAAGTTCATTATTGCCCTTTCAAGTTAGTTCTACTATAGGTTTTTTTTTTTCTGTGGATCTATTTCAAATTATAAATCAAGCACATCAAGTTTGTGATGTATGCTGTGATTATACCTGATGACTAAGTCAGTGTTCTGTGCTCTGCCAGTTGTGTTTAAGTGCATTCCTGAATCTAGGTTGCATCTCTAGAGCCAGCTGGATAATTTAGGCTGTGTACCCTAGTAATTAACATAGCGGTCAAACCAGCATGTTTCAGTTTCTGTTCTGAGCATCAGTTTCTCTGATTTCTCTCTTAATGCTTGTTTTTTAAACAAACAAGCCTTCACCTTGGTCTGCTTAGCATTTTTTAATGCTGTCTTTCCATAGATCAAAAACTGCTGTTATGAAAATTAAGAATTAAGCAGTTGTGCTATTCTAACTCTGAGATTTAATTCTGCATGGACATTAAAGTTGTTATGCCCTGCGCAGATAATACGGTATCATGCGTCTCTGAAATAAGTTACCAAGAACCATAAGAACTATGACATGATCGATCATGCAAATTAACTTTTTAAGGGTTTCTACTTCATTTGTCCTTAAACATGAGTTCTTAGATTTGTACCTTTAAAAATATTTTCAGATTTGCTCCTTTAAGTTGTCAGTTTAGTTGCATAATCTAACTTTTGCTGTTGTATACAATGGCAAATTAAGCACAAATAGCGTCATAGATCTGAAAGGTTAGTATGAATCTAGTGTGTAGCTAAGAGTACTATCTACATTAATTCTTCTCAGTTGTTTAGAAAATTATGCTTTGATTAATATTTGCCTATTGTAGGGGTAGAAATCTCAAAGTGGAGAAAAATCTTGAAGGGCCATACCAATCTTCATTGTAAAATTCAGTGCAGAGCTACAGAAGTGTATGTAGATGTAACTAAATATTTTTGTCTGTTGTAATTAAACATTATTGTTTTTTCCTTTCTCACTATAGACTTCATGGTGACCTTTTTTCTTTTTGTGTAATCTTAGTTTAGTGCTACTGCTTCAGCTCATTTCTTTGAATAAAGGATGCTAAGTTACTTGTATTTATGCAGATGGCCATCTCATTTTTTCACTTAATATGCTACAACACATTCTTTGCTATTTTTCCTGTTTCTATAGAAATTTCTTGCTCAAAAAAAATCTTTGTGTGACTTCATTATAACAATTTTTAACCTTGTTAAAAAAAAGTCAGGAGGGTACCTTTTGGGATGATAAAATATGACAGTAGATGCTGCCTTCAAGAAATAATCAAATGGAAAAGTGATAATATGCGTGAGGGGATCTTTCTGAGACTGTTTGTAAACTTTTGATTCATAAATGTTGCCTTCAGGCTTGGTAAGAAAAGCTCAGTGTTTGTAAATATTATCCTGACAGCAATATGCTGGGTCAATTGTCAAGACATGTTTAGCATGGAGGGATGTATTAATCTGCTGTAGCTACCACTGTAAGGGGTTGGAATAAATAGAGGGCTCAAGCAGATGAAGAGGGATTAACTGTGTAAATTGAGCAAACTCTTCAATCACTAAACCAGTGATTTTACAAAGGATTAGTCTGCTTTTACAAATATTGATTACTGATTTGTTACTCAGAATGAAGAAGATATAACCTGTGCAGTTGCTATGTAGTATGCTACGTGAAGTGTACATCATTCATATTAATGGATTGTCATAGGCATTACAGAAACTGACAGATTTATTATAGCAGCACCGTTAGCATTGTCATAGTTAAGGTTGTGTCAGCATTTCCATTGTCGCATTTTCTTTTTTTGGTGTTCATAGATCAACTTTAAAATTTGCTTTGTTGAAATTTGGCAATACCAGTTTATAGCTTTAACACAATTATTATTTTTGTGCACTTTTAAAGAGAACTGAATCAACACATTTTAAATTAGAAGAAAATACTGTGTATGATTTTTCAAAAAAATGCTTGCAGGTTTGAATTCTTTGGTTTTAGCGCAGCTTTTGAGTGATACTGTGTGTGTTCAGTAGTTTCATTAAGCCAGGTTTGTAGAGGAGTGTATGTGTGTTAACCAGTTGCTGTAAGTGAAAATCACCAAGGAATCTTTGTGTAAATGACAGGCTCTTTTGCCTGTCTAAAGGCTTGTCTGGCTTTTTTCCAGTGCTACTAGTTATCTGATAAAGATTATTATGTTGCTTACAAATCCTGTCCCACTTATGTCCACAGACCACAATATTATCACTAAATACTGACCACAGACCAAGCAACACTAGTCTGTTAGCAGGTTCAGTTAATTCATACACCTTTAATGTTACAACTGGTTTAAGTTTCAATAGTGGTGTATTCACTAGGCAGTTTGTCTTTCTAATCCTTAATTTAGATTTATGTGCTGAGGTGGGCTTAAGGAAAATTCAGGTGCGGCGTGAGAATCAAGGGACAGAAGATGAGAGTTCAATGAGTTTGGAAAAAACCCCTCTGACATTTATTCATCTACTTCCTCATTGTAAAAGTCTTAAGTTTTAAAAAATGCCCATTTCTCTCAATGTGTCGTCTGTCTTTCTCCTCTTATACGGATATCACAAAACTCAATCACAGCTCTTCTCTTGATTCTCTTTCCCCAAGTTGCGACCCCTGTTGCAGAATACGATGGTAACTCTAGTTTGTGAACTTCCAATCCCTCAACACTTTGGGATTTCCCATGGTAGATGCTGAAGATATGGAAACCTGTATGCGTTTACCATAGGAAAAGACAAGCTGGCATTTAGCAAGTCAATAGAAGTGATCCTCTTTCACTGTTGGATTTCAGTCCCTGTAGATGGTATCCAAATAAAAATAATTGTTGCTAACTGCAAATAAAAAAAATTATCGCAAATATTCCTACTTGATACTAAAACCAGTAAGAACTGCATAGTCATCTGAGAACGATAAGTCATGTGTGAAAAAGGAAGTACGTTCTATAGCTTGGTATCACTTAGAAAAGCCATTGAAAATTAAAGTGGACATTTTGAGTGACTAGATGTAACAAAATGGGGCTTATGGGAGAATTGGAGCAGTTGGTCTGATGTCTTCTCTCTTGTGAGATTTTTTTTCTTTTCTTTTGTTTTTATTTTAAAAAGGCTTGTCTTTACATGCAGACTGCAGTGTAAAGTCATACCTCCATCTTTAATCCAAATTAGCTTTTGAATGCAGAGGAGCTTTGAGTGTGATAGTTCACTGATCACTGAGAGTAGCTTTTTACTTAAATTATCAGTAGTAGAAGAAATGTATCAAAAATGAGGCAATGAGGCAGAACATTCAAGCCATTTTGTATTTGCAGGAGTACATAAAATGTAGAAAATGAAAACTGTAGCTTTCGTGGACCTCTTCATTGAAATCTGCAAGTGCCACTTTTAAAGATGTGAGTCTTTTTAGCTGACTGTAGGAATTCTAATCTCTTCCTTCATACAGATGAAAGATTTTTCAGCTCCAACCAGTAATGTTAAAACTTTTTTGATCAAGGATATGAGCTGTTGGAGCATTTAAAATGCTCTAAGTGTGTACGTATGTTTCCTTTCAGAAGCTTAGCAGGCCAAGCCTTTGGCCAGGAGTCAGAACAGTTGGAACTTTGCAGACTACACAGCTAATCCAAGAGGGCTGCCACTTGGCATAAGTTATTTCCATATATAAGACATCATACAATTTACACTGGGGTTTTTTGTTGTTGTTTTGTGGGATAATTTCCTTGTTTCCCTGGATTTCTTTGGTGTTGGTCACTGTATTTCCAGTGTGTTATGCTTCGGATGAGAGCAGTAGTTAAAATGTTCCCCTGCTCAAATATCCCTATCAGATTGAAATTCATGTTGGATGATTTTCCTGCTCAGCTAAATTTAGCACTTCTCAAACTGTATTGTGGTGGTGTGTGTTTGTTTTTTTTTTTTTTTTTTAAAGGGGGCTTAAACTAGCTTCTGGAACTAGAAACAGAACAATTTAGGAAAGGATGTATACACAATAGAGCTTACTTAGGAGAGGATATGGGGCAAAAAATTTGGGAAATGATAAAATTAAGAGGAAGAAAATTTATATGCTTTTTCTTTAATGGATGTGTGATTTGTGAAGAATCTAGCTTGCATGGTATTACCAAAATTTGGGTAAGAGTCACAGAGTTCATGTCATTTAAGCACTCTTTGATCTGTCAAAACATTGTTGAGTGATAAATACTTGGATTACTAGGAAGCTGAAACTAAAAGAATATGTACTACTAATTTTTAAATATAATTTGAAAGTTCATTGTTTAGCTTTGTAAGAAATGACACTTGGCAGTTTTTCTGCCAAAACATATTAAATCCCTCTCATGTTCAGTTAAATAGTTGTCATTGCATAGTCTCAGTTTAGGCTTATTTGCTGAACGAAATGTGCCAGTTGCCCAAAGATGAAATTTTGGACCTTTCAAAAGTACAAATTAAAAACATTATGACAAAATCAGAAAAGTAATAGGAGACTTCTAGTTCTGATTACCCTAAGTTTTTCTTCAGGTGTTGTGATATGTGCTTATTTCCAAGTGATTCTTATGCTTACCAGGTGGCTATTTAAAAATAGTAGTAAACTGCAGTGTACAATTGTATTGTAGTATTACCTTTTCCAGATGTTTTAGATGTTAAGTTGAAAATTGTTTTTTTCACCTGGACATATTAAATGCTAGCTTTTAACTTGCTGTTTGATAAACCTGTAGGACTTTCTTCCTATCAGTCATCTGGGAATACAGGAAACATGATGTGGTTAAAGATGCTATCCATATGCACTTTGACATCATGCTGGTCATATTCCAGCTGTAGACTCTTTATTCCTGGCCTTTTAATTTTCTTTGATTAGCTAACAGCACCTTCTGTGGTTCAGCTATCGTGTAGATATTCTGAATTTGTACTTACGGTTTCTAATCAAAATTGGATGTGTGTGCTTGTCTGTGAGACGATGCTGGGAAATTTCAGCTTGCCTACATCATGAGAATTTGCAGTACCTCTAATTGATCCATGATGGTCTATTTTGACTTGCTTCTATCTGCAATGCAGAGGCATTGTTTTTATCTATGTGTTTTCCTGCATACTTTATTTCTCATAACAAAATAGGAAGCTGAGCTTCTTGTTGCATAGGCAAAATTTGTATTGTCAATCTCTACAACTGATACACTTTTCTGTAAGCTGTAGTGTGAACCTCTGGGTGATTGAGACCTTTCTGTCTCACACTGGAATGACTGATTAAACTTTAATGATCCTTGGAGGTATTTAAGCAAAACTTTTACATTTCTATGCCTTATATATTACAGTGGCATGAGTGGGAGACCTTGTACAAGAGACTTTTTCTTTACTGCTGTAAAGACTTGTCTTTTGTCTTCTTACCTCAGAATCTTTGAGGAACAGCAGAAGCAGGAAGGCTGTTCCTGTGAAGCGTGCAGTGGCCCCTTTTATAACCCTGGGGGATAATGCCTGCTCGCGGCAGAAAACATTACTTTTTTTTTTCGCCATGTGCCGTGGGTGTCATTTGTGAAATTTTAATAATTACCTATGTGAAAGTCAAATCTGGATCAAGGGGTGAAAGCCATGAATTCCTCTGTACATTAAGGTGCTGTGCAAAATTTAACAGTGAGTGTTTTAGAACCGATTTGAAAGCCAACAAAAGAATGCATAAGTCCACGGCAATATTGGTTTATAAATTCAAAGTTAGTTTGGATGAGGAGTGCATGATCCAAGATAATTCCATTAGGCTGTGTACGCTGGTGAATGGACTCTGACTGGCTGACTCCCATAATTTATTAAAAAAAAAGTCTTTGTCAAAGACTACCTGGACTTGTGCAAAGCATTTGACACTTGTCCCGCACAACATCCTTGTCTCTAAATAAGAGACATGGATTTGATGGATGGACCACTCAGTAGATAAGGAATTGACTGGATGGTTGCACTCAAAGAGTTGTGGAAAATGGCTTGATGTTCAAGTGGAGACCAGTGAAGAGTGGCTTTCTCAGGGGTCAGTACTGGGACTGGCGCTGTTAAACATCTTTGTCAGTGACAGGGATAGTGGAATTGAGTGCACCCTCAGCAAGTTTGCCAATGACACCAAGCTGTGTGATGCAGTTGACATGCTGGAGGGAAGGGATGGCATCCAGAGGGACCTTGACAGGCTTGAGAGGTGGGCCCGTGCGAACCTCATGATGCTCAACAAGGCCAAGTGTGAGGGTCGGGGCAGTCCCAAGCACAAATACAGGCTGGGTGATGAGTGGATTGAGAGCAGCCCTGTGGAGAAGGACTTGGAGGTATCAGTTGACGAGAAGCTCAACATGACCCAGCAATGTGCGTTTGCAGTCCAGAAGGCCAACCATATCCTGGGCTACATCAAAAGAAGCATGACCAGCAGGTCGAGGGAGGTGATTCTGCCCCTCTACTCCGCTCTCATGAGACCTCACCAGGAGTACTGCGTTCAGCTCTGGGGCCCGCAACATAAGGATGTGGACCTGTTGGAGTGGGTCCAGAGGAAGGCCACAAAGATGATCAGAGGGTTGGAGCACCTCTCTTATGAAGACAGGCTGAGAGAGTTGGGGTTGTTCAGCCTGGAGAAGAGAAGGCTCCGGGGAGACCTTATAGCAGCCTTCCAGTACTTAAAGGGGGTGTACAAGAAAGCTGGAGAGGGACTCTGTCAGGGAGTGTAGTGGTAGGATAAGGGGTAACGGTTTTAAACTGAAAGAGGGTACATTTAGATTAGATATAAGGAAGAAATTCTTCACTCTAAGGGTGGTGAGGCACTGGAACAGGTTGCCCAGAGAAGTTGTGGATGCCCCATCCCTGGAAGTGTTCAAGGCCAGGTTGGATGGGGCTTTGAGCAACCTGGTCTAGTGGAAGGTGTCCCTGCCCATGGCAGGGGAGGTTAGAACTAGATGATCTTTAAGGTCCCTTCCAACCCAAAACATTCTATGATTATATGAAATGAAATATGTTACAACTACTAAAGAAACTGCTCAGAAAACAGATGAGGATTGAGAAGCCATAGATCTAAGATTTTTTAAAATTTGCAATATCTAAATACACAGTTATTTAATTAGGAGCTAAATGAAAATGGCAAAGAGACAGATCTCAAGCATGCTAACTGCTTAAAAGAACTAAATATTTCTGTAAAGAGTATGTTGCAGTGGTTTTTAGGCTGCCTGGCCCACTGCCTTCTCTTGAGCTTACAGGAAGGAAGGGAGGAGAAATGCTCATACCACTATCCTTCCAAGGGAGGAGTCAAGAAGAAATACTCAGCATTTAGGCCTCTGAGGGTGTGGTATTAGTGTTTGTAACCAATACTTCATATCCCAAATTAGAAAGAATTAAAACTAGAAACAGATGACACTGCTTTAAGTATTCTTTAATAAAATACACCGCTGGCTCTTCTTAGAGGAATATATCAAGGCAAGTTATTCTGCAAAAATTATTGTAAACTGTTGGAGAACACAATGGTGAATGCTGGGGATGGCTCCAGAGCAAAACTTCATAGACGAGGCAGTCTTTGGAACAAGCACTTTGAAGACCAAAATGCTAACTTTTCTTGAATCAATGTTTCAAAAGCTAAACATTTTCATTATATTTATTCCCCTGAATGAAATGCATTTTCTTTAACATTTATCTCTTGAATCTTGCATGTTAAACTAATTCAGAGCTATTAGGCTACTACATTTGCAAAGTACTGAAGTAGTCTTTGTGAAAGTGTTCAAGACAGTTAATGAAGCTAATGAGATTTTATGTGATCTTCCTACTGATAACTTTTCCTTAATCAGAAGACTCTAGGAAATGGGATTTTTAAAAACTCAGTATACATTAATCTTCTCTTTAATTAAAAAAAAAAAAGTATGGAGAAGGTATGCATATGAAAGTAAAACACCTCCTCTTTAGCCTAGATTCACAGTGCTTGTGCAACAGATGTGACCCCAGTGTATTGCTATGTACAGATTCAAAGATAATTGAATCCCTCTGTAGCAGCTATTTAAAATGGGTAAATTCTGTATTTCCAGATCAAAATGAAATGGAGAGATATGAAGAATTTTGGGAGAAGTGTGTGAGAAGTGTGGTGGGAAGGAAGAAAAGATGAGAATACTTTTTGTGTTGCTAGGATCATTACTACTTTGCTCAACTTTAACACAAATATTTTCAGAAAATCTTTGCCAATTTAGAATTGCAGCCTGAGAGATATCATAAAAGCCCTAAGCTTGAGGACAACCCCCCTATTTTCTGCATTTTAAAGGATATTATTTCAATACTTAAGAGTAGCAACTCTTTGTTTTTAGAGAAACATCCAGTTTCATACTAGATTACAAGATACACTTTCATATTGCCAGCATTTTTCCTCTCTGTTTTCTAGCTGATGTCAAAGTTTTTAATAACAATAATTCAAACAGGAATGGATTTCAGTTTCTCCTTTTGTATAAATGGGTCTTCAGTGCAGTAAAAAGGAAGCTGGAAAAATAATTTTCAATAATAGCAATTTTTTTTCTTTTTCTTGAGTTAAAGGAAGATAAAGAAATAGCAATCACCGTTTTCTCCATATAATCAAATTAATGTATTTTATCCTGGCAGTTTTCTTTTACAAGGACTGAAGAACAGTGAGTTATTCTTATTTGAGGAAGAAGTCTTTACCATTATAATAGTTAAACCTATAGTCTTCTACTAGGAAAGTAAGCTGTAATCAACCACTTGGCTGTTACTGAATGACACTTATCTCCACTTTGCCTGTTTAACTTCCCATAAGCATGCTAAACACCTCTTTAGAATGCATTGACCTCTAATTATTTCTTGCTTTATGTATCCCTTAGCCCACACTGAAGAAATAAAAAATATTCCTATTGGTATACAGTGCAAAATAATACAAGCTGGTTTTATTTTATTTATTTTGTATACAGAATGAAATTTTAACATGTTTGGGTCCTCCAAAAATCAAAATGCCATGCATAATAATTGAATTTAATGCTTTATCATGTGAAGTGACACTGATGAAATGGTTTTTAAGTAATGGGCCAAATTCACTATTGCAGTAGTGCAAAATTGCATCATTCAAGCTTCTGACTGTCTGATGACCAAGTTGCAAAAATTGTAGCCATGCCATAAGCTGTAGTCTGAGGTCCTTCTGAAGTCACAAGATGCACTGGATTTGAGGGATTCGTACAGTGGAACCTGTACATTAATACGCCTATGTTAATAATGTTCATGTTTTTCTGAAGTCAAAGCATGACTGGTAGAAAAGCTGGCTTTATGCTTGAGTGAGAGCATTTAATTTTCTTTTCACCAGAGGAATTTTTAGCCTGGCAGCAATAGCATTATAATAACTGCCAGCTGCTCACTTGGCACAAGAGTGCCTAGAACCAAGAGGAAGAGCCTGGTGCATTATATGTGTAATTTACTTTTCTCTAAAACTTGAAGGTCTAGGCCTCATAAATATTTTGATCTGGTCTTTGATGGCCTTTGTACACATCAGTCTGGGAATATGCACGTGGAGCATAACTTGCAGATTTTAGTTTGGAGTACATTGGAGTAATTCCCATGAGGATAAGAAGAGAAATTATTCTGGGAGATTCATCTGTGAGTGGGTGGTCAAGAAAGAAGGAAAACCTTTAACTTTAAGCAGATGGACCTCCCTCATTTTATACTGTGTATTAGGGATACAAGATAATAATCTCCCCAAATATTGGATAGTATTGATCTGATTTTCACATCAAAAGAATAAGGTTTGAGACATTTGTGAGGTAGAAACTCGGGAATGGAAAGGAGGCTTTTTTTGTATCCTTAACTCTGTGCTTGCCCACCGCTGTCAGGGCAATGATACAGCAGAAATTAGGTCTGGAAGGGTACACAGGAGCAACTGTTGAATGTTTCTCCACCTGTAAACTCACACAGCTGCAAGCCACAGAGCACTTCTTGACTCACAGTGCCACTTTACTCTTTGGTATTTAAAATTGGCTTTGGAAACTACAGTGTACCAAAGGAGAAACCAGGGAAGACTATGGGCCTTTTTAACATCTTTATTTCTAAATCCTTGAGACATATCTGGAAACGGACCATACAGGGGTAGGAAGTAGGTAGGAAGATATAGTGGTCTGTGCTGGCCTGATTTTGGGAGAGAAATTTTGCTCTGATCTGGTAGTCAGCTTGACCATAAGTATCTGAGCAACAAACACTGAGACACCCAAGAAAGTTGATACCAGTAGGCTATCTTGCCTCCCTAGGATGCAAGCTCCTTGCATATCTACGTTTCATTTCTTATAGTGGACAATCTCCAGTGAAATTAGAGGAAGCTGAAATTCAGGCCATTTCACCTGCATCCATGAAGGAAGGGAAAAATTTTCCATGTCCTGAAGACATCCTGGGGCATGTGTGAGACTATAATATTTGGGAATTCAGAGCTCTAAACTGTAAAGGAATATGTGATTTGAAGCAAGTTGTTTAATTTGCTTCGCAGTTCTTTATTAAAAAAAATAGTAATGCCTTCTTTCTTGGCAGTCTTTCTCTGTGTTAAATAGTTTCATTGTAGAAGGAGCTGTCTTATTTAGAAGTCCTGTGCAGTAGTCAATTAATGAGTCTCTCATCTCCGCTGCTAGTGTAATGTAAACAAATGCTGCTTTACTATAATAAAGTGCGGCTTTAGTGATACTTTTTTTTTTTTTAGGATATTTGTGCCAAGCCTGATTTATTTCAAATGAATGGGGAAGCAACATTTTGATTGAAAGCAACTGCAAAAAACAACCTGGTATGCAAATTCCAAACTTTCAGTTGGGAGTTCCCACATCTAGGGATTACAGTTCGCTCTAAATCCTGTTTGAGATGTGGGCAAGAGAGTAAAGCAATTAAAAAAAAAATGGAAGAAAAGTAGAAAGGTGACACAGTTTAGGAGTCTTCTGTGCTGACTCTAGGCAGTAGCTGTAAGGAAGATGTCATTCTCTCTTGTTTCTTCCCCTCATTGTTTTTGTTGCATTACAGGGGCAAGAGTATATCTGTTTGTGCCTTCTTCCTGCCGCATATGCACAACACCTGCGGTTAATGAGAATCTGAGAGGAGGTGGTTCTTTCTCTTTCCTTTATACTTTTCATACTACTTATTCTCCCTCCCTTTCCTTCTGGAGGTACAGGGCAATGAAAGAAGGAATTTAACCAGATTTATGCTTTTTCTTTCATGTACAGCTGTATGTGTCTTGGGATATTACAATTGGGTCTGTTTCTCCTGCCCTTCCACTAAAGTTCCATCATATTTTTTGGTTCCCAGGCTTCTCTGACAGAAGGATAATAATATGCACATGATCTGTTTTTGCTTCAGCTACTTACAGATTGTGAGTGGCAGTGGGGCTGACCAGCTGCTGCTTGTTTCATGGAGTTACTGCCTCAGTTGCTTTCAGGAACAGAAAAAGAAACTGGCTTCTCTGCAGGTTGAGGGTGGGAGGAGGACTTCTTCCTGCAGTGTCACCAGAACAGTGGAAGACTGCCTTTTTTCATGGAGGTTCTTTTCCTTGCAAGCTTTCAGTGCCGTATGCAAATAAATGTCGTTTCAGAAAATGCCATCATCAAATTCATCTTGACTTCTCTCAGCAGAAGTAGCAAAACTGTGAGTAGAATTTTGATGCTGTGAAGTAGTCAGTTCAGATGAGCTTCTGCCTACAGGCAGAATAACATCAAGGAGTCCCCAAAGTATGTGTTCCTCTGGGACTAGATGTCCCATTTGATTTGACTGTTCACTAAATTATCACTTGTCAAGCTTCCTCATCAAAACCCAAACTGATACAAACAATAATGTATAAAATTAGATCCAAATAGTGGTTGAAATTCTTACAATAAAAAATTTAAGAGTGAACTGGTTTTGTTTGTTTGTTTAATGAGGTTTTACGTCTTCCGCATCTGTGGGGATGCACTGTTCTAAAATGAGTCCTACTGGATGAGGTAAAGCTGTAAGTGTTGCACACTGATGCCTCCCAATGACCAATATAAAGCAGCACACTATGTATATTTGTAAAACACTTCACCTCCCCCACTCATAGTATCATGATTAGATCATCTTTTTAACTAACTATTAAACTTATCACATACCAGCCAGTGAGTGTCTTTGTGTTAAATTCTCATTTAACACTGTGCAGTGATTGCATATTTTCAAGCAAGGGGGGACAACTGCATCATTTTATAATGCATGTACATGGAGCCAATAACTCTTGTGTTTTTAACACAGTAGTAAGAATTCCATAGAAGCTGAAATAATAGCTAGTATACTCCTAATCTTTAAAAATAATATTAATTAAAAAAATTCAGTGGAAATGTCAATGTATATAAAATTCTATCTTTTGTTGTCTAAAGAGCCAGTTGTATTAAGGAATGCGTTCTCATTTTGACTATTTTCATTCTTTAAAAAATAGCATTCTCTGCACGTTCCTACCTCTTTTTCTTGTCTTTTTCCTCTCACAATTGTATTTAAATAAGACCACCATAAACCAACTCATTTGTGGACATTGATTAAAAAAATTCTGTTTTAAGGGACAGCCTAAAAATCCTGGAAGTTGGCATCACCTTCCAGAGACAGTGTTCTTGGTTCAAGGTCAGACAATTGATCTTTAGACCACACTGCATAGTTTAAAGTGTTTTTTTTAGCACAGGGCTTGTCTGCTGATATCAGTCCTTTTTTGTATGTTTATATTGGTAGAACTTAATGAGATTACATATATTTTGATGAAAAATTGCTGCCTTGTAAACTTGCTACCTACCTACAGTGACTCTTATGAATATTTGATGATAATAAGTAGTAGGAACTTCACTGTGATGCTCACATGCACTTAAAAAAACCAGCAGCACAGGGATAGCTTTTGTTCTGCTTTTTTGCTTGTGGTAAACAGTATGACATTTATATACATGTTAATTATTAGACATATCTAACATATTCCTGTTCTTAATACTAGGAGCTCCATTTAAATCATAATTCTGTTGTTTTAGGAGGGGAAGAATGCTGGATGGAAGACACAATTTTTAACATCTAGATTTCTATTTTAAGTTGAGGCAGGGTTGAATGGTAGGTCTCGTGCTTCTAGCTATGAATTAGCAGCTGAGAAAAAGGAAAAAATACAGTGGCACATACTCACCATTTTTCAAATGCAGCCATGTTCTACAAAATCCAAAATTAGTATCTGTAGATGAACAATTTCATAGACTTCTGTGCAATTTCTTTGCTCTATCCACTATCTATCCAGGATGTAGATCCTATAGGCAGTACTTTTGTGTCATATTGCAAATTAGGCAATGTCTGTCAACAGTAGGCATCATCTTTTATCACTTCTTCATCTGATTTCTTTTTTTGTAGATGGTGTTATAGAGGGTCCTCACCTTGTATGTTGTTTCAAGATGTTTCTGTATGAAGCTGGTATTGAAAACCACATTCCTGGTTTAATTGTGTTGAATTGTGATACTTGGTTTTGTTTGCACATTTGAAAACTTACTGCTTTCATTATCCAACTTGCTTTACAGACCATGTTCAAAGCACAAACTAATGTTTTTTAAGTTGCCGTAGCTTGTTTAATTACATGTTTTTCCTTCTGAGACTTGTGGGGCCTGCTACACAGTTGTATTTTTCCTAACTAAAGTGGAGAGGACAGCAGCAATAGCTCTGACATTTATAATTAAAGGGGTTTTGTACTTAAAATAATTTGGCATAGCAGTTACTAGAATTATTTTTTCCAGCAGCTCCTGCATATTGAGAATGTAAAATCTGTAAGTTTATTAATGCTACTATAGCATTTTTCTTGAAAAGCAGTATTTTACAGAATTTATTTTTTTTTCAGGGAATCAGTTTCCTCCTATTGCAGCTCAGGATCTTCAGTTTGTTCTGAAGGCTGGATACCTGGAAAAACGCAGAAAAGGTAAGTCTAACTATCTTTGTGAAAACTAGTGCATATTTTATATCTGGGAGATCTGTGTCACTATTTGATGTTATACACACAAATAACTTTATAGAGGAGTGATAAATAAAATGGAATAGAAGCTGAAATGTTGAAGCATTATTATGCAGAAGAAATGCAGCACATAATTGCTCCTGTAGTATTAAAAGAAAATCCTATTTCTTTATTGACTAAAAAAAATCATGCTGTGAAAGTCCACTGTCAGCCGTAATTCAGAGACTTTCAAATATTTTTGAAGAAAACATTAGGAATGTATGTAAAAGTACCATATGTTGACTTCATGTTTCAGTGAGCATCAAGATTTATTTTCCTTCAAGAGGGCAAATATTGATCTCTGCTTTGGTTCAGTCAATATTTACCTTGATTCAATAAATCTTATATTGTCACTTTAATACCCACTTAATGCTGCAATAACTCTAGGAAATATTTAGGAAGTTGTTCATTATTTCCTTATATTTAATGTTACACATGACTTCTCTCTCTATATGATTTCAAATTCCCATTTGTTTTCTTACCACCAATTTTTATTTCTAATTTCCTTCTCAGTGCCACCCGTTTCTCTTCTTTATATCCAGATTTTGTTTCCTTTCCTTAGCGCCTTTCCTGTCTCCTCCATCCTCTTACCTTACCCTTGAAAAGAGGTAAGGTATTTGTGTTCAATAATGACATAAAGTGATATAACACAAATTATATTAATTGCAGACCACAGTTTTCTTGGCTTTGAATGGCAGAAGCGTTGGTGTGCTATCAGTAAGACGGTCTTCTATTATTATGGAAGCGACAAAGGTAATTGTAATAATTATGGTAAACTAAAAATGATCTTTTAATACACAGAAGGATATGAAAGCTTTAGTGGAGTTGGAAACTGCAAATCTAAGGTCATTTTAAGAAAGCAAATGAAACTTTTAAAAGAATCTTTGGTTCTTAAACAGTGCTTTGAATTTTAAAAAAGTGTAAATATTCATCAGTATCTGTAAGTGATATGCTCATTTTCTGAAGCAGGGAAACTGAGGAAAAAAGATTAAGTTACTTGTAAAGCTACTTTGTGTGCCAGTAACAGGTAGTTATTAGGTTTGATAGTATGCTGGTACTCAATTGATTTACTGGACAGAAAATGTTCTTTCTATCTAAATAGGATTTTAATTTTAAAACATACTCTAGCAATTATACCTTCTGAGTTCTTTAAAGATGGTTCTGTCCAGGAAAATGTTAGTCTAAAAACCGCATAGTGGAGTTCTGTGTTTCTTTCTAAATAGCTTATGTTCTGAAAAAGCTAGAAATGAAGTAATATATTTAACTAAAAGCCAGTCATGGATACTAAAGCTGGCTTCTGAAGGTGAATTCTAACTTCTAATGGCCAGTTTAGAAAGAATATGGCATAAATTTTGGGATATTACTTTGAATTTTTAAAATTGATAGTCAAATAAAACATCCTTTAAATTGTGTGCCAAGTGTATTTGATGTTTAAGGGTAAAACAAATGATACAGAAATATATCTGAGTAAACTTTTAAAGTGCAATTATAGTTTTTTGGTTTTTTTTCCCCTCAAAAAATATTTATTCCTGGGCAAACTTTCAATTGAAGCTTTTTTTCTTCTGCTTATGTTTGTGTGACACTACTTGAGATTAGTGCAGGTAGTTATTTTGTGTTGTTTTATTCAAAGACTAATTTAATTTGGTCCAGTTTGTTTCATTCCTCAATATGCTGACTCATTTAAACACATCCTCTCTTTAAAAACAAAAGAAATAAAGTAAGGGTCTATTTTTAAGTCCAGTTTTCATCTTGCTACAGTTTCCCATCATATTCTCTGTTTCCAGGGTTTTGTTAGTATATCTGCTAAATATTCCCTTTTCTTCTTTGCTCTTTCCTTGGGAGTTACAGATTGATCAAGTTTCAAAAACATAAACAATCTTTATTCAAAAATTTTGAGGAGGTATGGCAGAACACTGATTTGTCAGTAATGATTTATTTCTTTCTCTGGAAAATTGTCTTGTGCTGTTTGTTTATATATAGTTATATATTACCTAGTACGTAAAAAATGGCAAGTTTTTTTGGTCAGAATGTATTGCTAGTTCTTAAAGATTGTTCTGTGTTTTTAAATCTTCGTGTTTTCATTTGCTAGTTTTGGAAAAAAAAAAGGGAAAAAGCTTGGGTTTTTTTTTTTTTCTTGTGTCTGTGCTAATGACTATGCTTTCTAGCATATGGTCTTTGGATTAAGGCAGGAAAACTGCCCACCTGCCCTCTTTCCATCCTTTTTTTTTTTTTCCTTTTGCAACAACCTGACTATCAAGGCTGTGTTGTAACTTCTAATACCTATGCTGAAAGTTAAGATACATGCTCCCTAGCACTTGGCAGGTTGGTATCGTGTTAGGAAGTGACTGTGATACACTGTGGGATCTCTTCCCTTTATGGATCTATAGACAGATGCTTTGGCTTATGCATTTACAGCTTTTGTAGGCTGCAGATTGTTTGGGGAAGATCCTCCTAACCATAACCTAATGATGTGGGAGAGGTGTATAGTCCATGGAGGCACATAGTCCATGGGAATTGTATAGGCGTGGCCGGACTCCAAACAGTAGCTGATGGAAGAAGCAAACAAATCAGATGCATGAACTTCTGCCCTACCTCCATGTGACTGCTGCTGTTGGTGCAGAAAAACTAGTCCAGCATGGTGGAATCGTTTTGTCTTGCAGACCTGGGATGAGCAACAGGCACTCCAGAACTTGCCTTTGAAGAAGAAAGCTTTTTTCTAGACTGGTCAGAGGTACTTTCTTCAGCCCTCTGATGCCATGGTACATAAAGGTGCCTGTTCCAGTGCAGAAGCAAATTGCCATCATTGTGCAGAAACTGGATACCAGCAGCTGCTGTAGTTCCATGGCAAACTAGTTTGCTGTTGAAACAGCTTTCGTCTTGATGGTTGTGAATGTATGTGCTGCTGTTTATCATGCTGTTTAGCTGCAGATTGTCAGCATGGATGAGGTGTGCAATGAGACAGTCCTGAGGAAATCTGGCATTTAGTCACTGGAGGAACCTGAAACTGTTTTCCTTCCCACTATTACAGCCAGCAGTGGTACCTGCCATAGTATGCTGTCGTATTGGGGCCCTTCTTCTTTTGCTGTCACCCTTGATGCTGTACCAGATAACTTGGACCACGTAGAAAATCAATGTGTGTTCTTACCGGCTCTAGAACAGCGATGAAGTGTGCGTTTGGGTGGCTTCATGCAAATTGCTGCCACCTCCTGAATCATTGGGATGGCATCTGTCTAAGCGATGCTGGTCTGCCCTAGCCTGTGCAGTGACTGCAGATGTTTTGTATCAGCTGGGCCCTAGTTTCTGACAGGTTCCAGGGCTGATATACACAATAGGGAAACTCCCCCTCCTCGATATGAACCTGGTTTGAAGAGAGACAGGGATTCCATACGTGCTCAGTCCTGCTGTCTGCGTCACTTTTAATGGGTAATGGAGTGCTAGTGCCTGTGTGTTGTGGGACATAATGCAGAGAGGCAGCAGGGATTTCTAGGCCCTTCTTGGCTTGTTTTGCATTGTGAATTTTTTTAAAACCAGACACGTAGGCAAATAATCCGTGAAGGATATTTTATGTCTGGTGCAGTGAGTATTTTGTTGGCCAAGGTTTGATTTTCACGCTTAAATATCAGTGTAAATATAATTGAATGCTAAGTGTGAGGCTATAGGATGCCTTTTTATTAGGTTGTGTAGATTTGTTGTTTCCAAAACACTTGTAATTTTTCTAACTTTTTCCTTTTTATGTTGGGAAAGCAAGAAGTATGGAAATGTATGAAGCTTACAACCGCATGTAAGGAAAAGTTTCAGAATGATTTATTCAGAGCTGAATGATGAAAAGTATGAGGCCTAGGCTAGGAGAATATAGTACAAGCTAAAGCCTGTGAAAGTACAGTAAATGACTGTGTGTTTGTGTATGTGTGTGTGTTCACCTAAGAGATTACAAGCATCCTTTTAGCAGTTGTGATGCCTGCAGGCTAATGAATGTCTTGTTTCCCTGTTTCCTCCTCTATTTTCTCATACATTTGGTGCAGCATTGGATAGTGAAACATGTTACTTATCCCTGCAATATAGACAGGTCTGAGCAAATCATCTACATTTTTTTTTTCCCTGATCAATGGTATGTGGAGGAGATGGAGGAACAAGGCTTGAAGGTTTGACCTAATTACATGTCAGAAATAGGTATTGCAGGAAGCACATGTATATTTGCGCTTGTGCTGCAATATCTGTTGCCAGCATGTGGCCAACAACATTGCAGAGAAGCGTGTTCAAATGTCAGAGCTGGCTTGGATTTCCAGAAGCTTATCTGGTCCTCCTTATCATAGTCTTTCCTTCCATAAACCTTTTATAGTCTTTCTCTTTTCTTCGCTTCCATGCAGTTGCATCCTGAGTTGGGTACCCTGTTTGCATATCATTTTTCTATATGATCTTTGGCAGTTCCTGTGTATTTAGGCACCTAGGTGGTATGGCTAACCTTTCAGACCTCAAAGTGCATGTGAAGAAGGAAAGTTAATTTGTTGCTTTATAAATGAATGAATTAATGGCTTCATTACTTCTTCTTCACTAGGCTACAATGTTATATGCCCTTCTGTCACAGCAAACTGGAGAGATCAGCTAAATGTTTAGCAAGACAGTAATTGATAACATCATGGTAATTTTTTCCTCTGTTAATGGGCACTAAAAATTTATTTTCATTTTTATAACTTGAAAATGGTATCTGCCTGCCTGCCAGTAATGTTGAAGAGGGGGATAATTCAGAGGCTTTTAGAAAAGTCTGAGGTTTTGGGGTTTTTGGTGTTTTTTGTTTGGTTTTTTTTTAATTTTTTTTTTAATTTATTTTTAACATGGACATGAAAATTTTGGATTTCTCTGACTTGTAAGATAGTGATGGCCAGGCCAATGGATGGACTACTCCTCTTTGTGCAAAAGAGGGTTTTTGTTTTATTTTGTATTTTGTTTTTTTGAGGAACTTAGTGACTGAACAGTATTAAGGGAGAGCGAAGGCTAGTTAGAGTTGCATTTGCAAATCTGTCCTAGTGACTCGCCTAACCAGGCTACTGGAATTTCTGTCGCATGCTAAGCTTGCAGATTGCTCCTTCTAGGAGTAAGGAAAGGTATACAAACCCAATGGAAAGCTGTTGAAGTATCGTTTTGCTTTTAGTTATAGACCTCCTTCTCTTAGTCCTCCCTCTCTGAACAACCACATAGGAAAGGCAAAAATCCTTGTTTAATTTAGACTTTACTTTTGACAGAATCCATAATTGAAATCTGCAGGAATTGTGAATGTTCAATAGGACTTTGTTGTAGCAGGGTGATGGCAATCAAAGACATCTATCTAATGAGTACTGAATCTTCTGCTATGAGAATGTTAAATTCAGACCTCAAGAGGCACACTTGCCATTAATAGTGCTTGATTTGAAAAATAACTATTGAGTATAAGCAAACTGAATATAAACAAACTAGTGCCCTAAATAGTGTGTTTCAATCATTGTCTCCATTTCTTCATTTTTTAAATTTAAATTTCTCAGAGGGCTAGATTAAAGGAAAGAAAAAAAAAAAAAGTCAATTGCATTTCAGATCTGCTATCTAAAAGGGATGAACTCCTACCCATGCATTTGGAAAGAACTGTTCCAAAAGCTGGGAAAAGGAATTACCATTTTGGAGATACTGACATATACTATTTTTAGAAAGCAGACATCCTGCATATAGAAAAGTATGTGAAACTACATTTAGCATGAAGCCATGTAAACCGTAAGATCTTACAGACTCCTAATTTCAAGAAGAAGAGAGTTAAATTATAGATTCTAATAGTATCTATAAATACTTTATCACTCTCTGAAATCTTTCTGTTTGCCTTTGTTCTTTATGCCTTTCGCTGTAACTTCTTTCCTTTCTACTATCTGAGTCCTCTCTGTTCTTCAGAATGCACTAATTCTTTTTACATGTGATAATAATATGGGCATATCGCCTTAGGCCTCAAATTTACAACCCAATCATTTCAAGACCCCATTGAAGGTTTACCCTTCTTTGTTTTAAAAGTTCCCATGGACTCAGTTATGCGAGGTTACTTCAAAATCCTTTTTCTCTGCTTCCCTCGAGACTCTTTTTTTCCCAATATAATATTGGCCCTGTTTCCGTTGTTAACAACATTTCATTATTTTTAGAATGAATGAAGTTTATATGTAAGAAAAATATTTAAAGTGGCTCTCTAATTTCATTCAGATCGGTATTTTCTCTATTTTAAATGTAGCCCCCAAATTTACTTCTCTCAAATATCTATGTACTAGTTTTGACTTTTTTTTTTTTTAATACTTAGTGCCTGACTCTCCACTTTGTTATACTAGCTTTTTACAATTCTAAATTCCTGATGCAAAATGATCTACACAGACCCAGATTTATTTTTCTGTTGTGTGCCTTATATGGGGAGAAGGGAAGATGAGGAGGAGATGAGAGCAAAGAACAGCTTATTCTGAAATGAGATTTGACTTAATTGTGGAACAGCTTATGCTTGATGACGTTCATGATCCTTTTTGTTTTTACAAGACTGATAGTATTATGCTTTTTGCAATTCTGTTCTATGTTGTTCTGGGAAAACTTAAGGGTTTCCCGTTGTTGAATTGCAAAGCCCTATCTTGAGAAATTAAGAGGCAGCAGGAATGTTATTGTTCTTCAGAGAAGTGTGTTCCATCTGCATGTCTCTCCCTAGTTTGTCCTAAATATGCTGTTGTATTCCTGCCTAGGCAAAACTCTGGTTCTGATTTGGGGGTTCAAAATGAAAGTGAAATATCAGTAATGTAAACGTGCTTCCTTGAAGCTACTTTTAAGGCTCCCACCATAAAAAACAACTATATCTAATTTTAAGTCTCCAAGTAAAATCTTTACGTCTTCAAAGTTTTTAAACATCAAAAACTGTTTTAACTCTCCCTAAAGCACAGTCTCCAGAAAATACTTTTAATATAAATATAACTCTGAATGTAAAAGTTCACAGAAGTCACTGTGGCACTAACTTCACACAGCACCTTTAAACTGAAAGCCCAAGTCTGTCTGCACACCTGTTTAGCTGCAAGCCTTTGCTGATAAATGAAGTCGAGATGATTGTCGAGTCTGATGATGACAAGATGGCCCTGCCTTCAAGCCTGCACCTGACTACTGTGCCTGGCCAAACAGCTACCATGGGTCATGGTTTGCTCCGTGGTGATCAGGTGATGGGGTTGGTCTCCAGTCCTACCTGGAAAGGTGTATTCTGCAAGAGCAACTGGGATTTGTAGACCTCCATTGCTTGTCACCATCAGAGCATGCAGCTGAGCTATAACTGACCTGTGTCCTGCCATTCTGTATTTGTGGAGCCATTTCTCAGGACATACTAGGTCTTATCTCTGGCTTGCTGCCACAGGGAGTGTGAATGCATACTGAGAGTCTTTCTCCCAACTTTAATGGGTTCTGGGTCAGGGCTGTGAAGTGTCTCATTGTCTTAAAATTTCCTCATGGCCAACATTTTAAGCATATGCGTAATGCTACACTGGACTTTAATCAGAGGTACTTTACTGCACAGGCAATTAGAAGCGAAAGTAGCAATGCTATGACTAGCCTGTTGCTATAAAGGCCAGTGAAAGAATTTAACAGGAAAGGATATATATTTTTTTTGGTGGTGCATACAGGTAATTTTCATTAGCACTGGAATGGTGTGTTCAGAGAAATGACAGACAGTATAAACAGTAAACCAATCAAATACCATATGGATACTATGCACCACGTTCCTCTTCCAGTGCAAAGTACAGCATCTTTGTGTTTTAACTGTAATGTTCTTTGCAAGAATGAGTACCAGTATGGAGATCATCTGAGATTAGCTCTGTATAACTGTATTGCCATAAAAGGGATCATCCATGTCACAGAGAAGCAGTCTCAGAAATAATCTAAGAGACTAAATTTGAATACTTGCCTCATTTTTATCTTGACAAAATATTTTTACCTTTTGAACCTGGTGTTTGTTTATTCTGTCTGTGTGCTCCTATCTTCTTGGGTTTTGATAAACCTCAAGCATGGGAGAGTGAGAAACAATACGTTTCACTTCATCTTCTCCCTGACGTCACAAGTGAGGGAACAATAAAATTTCCAGGCAGAAATGAATTTCATTAAAAGGGGACCTAGTTAACCTATTGCAAGTTATTGTTTCTAATATCTGCAGTGGTGCGATTCCATGAATTTTACATCTGTGTGCTGTTTGATATAGGGCTGGAGGATTGAGCAAATATAAAATATTAGTCCTGTATCATTAGTACTTAATGTACTTAAGACAAAATAAAACTTACTGTAGGGGAAGGGACTAGAAGAGAAAATAGAACAGTGCCCTGGATTTTCTCATATAGTTGTGTTATTTAGTATTTACTTGCCCTGGGTGAGAGTTCATAAACATGTGGAGGGACAAAGCATTTGTGTCTATGTGCATGTAAGATTACTAGCAAGATTATTTTTATGGTGATTGCCCTTATGTCCACTGATGTTCATGTTGCTGTGTTAGCCAATTTTTGCCCTCTCAGGAGTGGAAAAAAGATTTGCTTTCCTATTAGATTTCCAGAAAGGTGACAAAATTATGTTGAAAACTGTAGTTTTTCCTGTTTTATCTACTGTAGAAGTTTTCTCCTTTTCATGACAAACATAAGCAATGGATGCTTGATTTGCACCTAAGTTCTGTTCAGCAATACTTAAAGTAGTTTTGCTGTTGTGCCTGATGCTTATTGTTAATTAATGCTTTTCTCTACTGTGGAAAAAACCCACACTTAATGGCATTTTCTTTCATTTGCAACTGCACTTTGTTCTTTGTTTGCTTGAGAAAAATGTGACTGATGATGCTTATCTTCACTTGAATGCTGCACTGTGATCTACAGAAATTGCAAAACTGAATTACTTTTACTGGTTTGTTTTGTTTTTAATATTCACCAAAACATGCCAGAGCACATAAAATCACGTGTAGGGTTTGGTCTGAAGAGCTCAGAAGGAGCGCACTGGTGCCACTTGCCCAACATGCAGTATATTTAAACTCAGGCCTGTTGTAAGTGATACTTTTATAAACCAGAACCTTTGAAAAGTAAAATTGTCTTTAAAACAACCACATGGCTCTACATAATAAACTGTGGTAGGGCTCAGTACTTTTATTAGCTAATTAAACATTTGCTGTGTTGAGAGAAATGCTTTTGGAACACACACCTGAATTTATAACAAAATTCATTCTGTATTTCTGCCATGTGGAAAGGAGGCACATCTGGGAGTGGGTGGGAGAATGTGGAAAGAAGCTTTTCCAATTGCTTAAAAAGGAGTTTGAAGTTTATTTTTTGAGTGAAGTGGTTAGTTTAGGAGGGAGCTCAGCAAGTTCTGAGCTAGACAGGTTTTCCCATTGGTTTACTGAACCTGAAAGAGACACTGATTTATAGGAAACGTGTCTTGCAAGTTCCAGTTCTTGGCTTTCCCTAGATACAAGTGTCATAACATGCACTTCTTACTAAATAAGACCACCATCTGCAAACATCCCCCTGTGGAATTCCTTAGTACAGAAAAATGTACTTTTGTCTACATCTTCCTTTAAAATAAAGCTTTATCTCCAGAAGCATCGCTTAATCATTTTGCTAAAACCCTCCCTGTTCTTTGTAAAATTAATGGTATAGAAAACAAAATCTGAATAAATGATAACCTGCTGAGCCACTTACATTCATTGTTGTAAATGAAACTCTAACTTTGTTTTTTATCTCCAACAGACAAACAGCAGAAAGGTGAATTTGCCTTAGAGGGCTACACCATCAGAATGAATAATAGCCTTCGGAAGGATGCAAAGAAAGATTGCTGTTTTGAAATCTCCGCTCCTGATAAGCGCATTTATCAGGTTGGACTTCTTTATGTTGACTTGAAATTAAATTGATAAAGCCGTTACAATTCCAGTTACTGAATTAACATTTCAGTAAAACAACTTTCACTGACATCTTAATGAAAAGAGGAAACCCTTGCTTGCTTGTATTGTATATTCATATATTAGGAAAAAAATCTGATTTAAAATATGTATGTATGTCTTCAAATATTATCTTTTTGGACAAGAGCAAGGAAATCTATCATCTTTATCTATTGGTCATTTCAATGTTAGCATTTTAATATCTACTGTATAGTATGTCTGTGTGATTTCTTGGATGAATTAAACAGTAAAAAAAGTTAAAATATATATCAGTGTTAAATACGTATTGTATTGGTCATGGCTTTGCAAGGAAAATCTACATAAAGGCACATATCAGCTGTGCAATTCAGAGATCTATCAGCTAGACATCAATATGGAATGTAAGTTTAATAAGTTTTAAATATCTGAGATTGCAGTTGAAAGCCAGTTAATTAAGCTGTCAGGTAGTGTGTTGGAGTCTGACAAGAACATTTTTAAGAAAACTGTACCCAGCAGTCTAAAGAAATTCATGGGTGTCTTCTAATTGTCAAGGGCAAATTTTGTTCATCAGTTCTGGCTTTGACATTGATGAAGAGAAGCAGCTTTTTTCTGCACAGCTGCCAGCTGCTGATCAGAGTTTCAAATCCATCATCCTCTCCTTCAATTACGTAAATTTGTCAAAATTAGCTGTACATTATAAGAAGCATCCTTGCAAGAAAAGTACTAGAAGACATGAAAAGAATTACTAATGGTTTCTTGAGGAAGTGATGAGAATGCTACAGTCTCTCTTTTTTATTGCTAATGAAATTGTAGTTGTGTTTTTGTCATTACTACTAGTAGTTATTAATAAACGTTTAATAGTTTACAGCTGCCACTCCCAAAGAAGCTGAGGAATGGGTACAGCAAGTCAAATTTGTAATTCAAGGTAAGCCAGCCAGTAGAGCAGTAGCCTTTATTGCCAGTACTGCTTAGTGATGGTAGTTCTGTCCATTAACATATCTGTTGTGTTTTTATGTGTAGTATTCCCACTTGTCCAAGTTTTGAATAGCAAGTCCCAGTTTTCAATCATGTTGTAGCTTTTATATGACTTTTCTCCTTTTGCAAGATTCTTGCTTTTCTTAAAGAATACTATTTAGCTTGAAAGCTCTCCCTTATGAACATTATAAGAAAATAAGCAGAATATACTGTAAGCACCAGGTCACAGAAGAATTGTGTTTTCATTTTGCGTAAATTTCTGCTTAGGCATTTTTTTCTAGTAAATGTTAACTTTTTAAACTGCTGTTACATAGATATGGAATCTAATACTATTCCTGAGGAGGAAGAAGAGGAGTATGATGATGTTGGACAAGTGAGCAGTGAACCAATAGATGATAGCATTTATGAAGAAGTTAAAGGTATTGTTGAAATTTTTTACTTTGTGACTTGTGATAATTTTGTCTTCTCTAATCCTAGTTTGATAACTCTGAGTGGCTAAAAGTCAGTAAAGTAACCCGATGAATAAGATACTTTCAGATTTCAAGTTTTGTTATGACATTGAAAAAAGAATGTGTCTTCAGCCAGGTCTGAGTGAGAACAGTTCAGTTTTCTTTAGCAGGGGCATCAAAATAGTACAGAATGTGTAAAAGTAGTCTCGGGGGACTTTTGGCTCATTAACATTCTCTGGTATGGAATTTTTTTTTAATTAAAAAATTGACTTGCCGTTCAGCTTTTTCCACAAACTTGCCCATCATTTTTTTCTTTATTCCCTTTGGCATTTCTATTAAGCAAAAGTTTGCTATCAGTCCATATGTTATCAGCTGCTGCCTAATACATGATATTATAATCCTGCAAGAAAGCAATGTGTTGGTTTGAAAGGGCTCTGGAGATGAACTGTAAATAAAGTAACATGAGTATTGACATTGTTATGTTTCATATCTTCCAGCATGACTATGATTATACAGAAACTTTTTACTGTGGACTTTCTGATGTGGTCAAATGATTATGCCTCTAGATGTCCAAGTGTATCTATCAGATGGCAAAACAAAAGAAAAAGAGCTCGGAAAAAGTTCTTGGTGTTGATTGTAGACATTCAAGTATTAGGAGAAAGGTGGCTGTTCTTGATTATATTTTAAGAAGCTATGAAAAAAATCAATTTTTCAGTTACCATTAGTTAACAAATGATATTTTAAAGTGATAAGACAATTAAATAATCACTTTGTATAAAATAGTGTTCTGCACCCTTCGCTGTTTGGGGCAGTGCAATTATCAGCAATAACTTGAGAGGAAAAATTAGTCGTGTCAAGTGATGCTGACTAACTTTCTGTATCTTTTAGGTTGAATATTCTGACCATTGGAGAAAAGAACATTTTATAGTATGCCTTGGTTTTCATTTTAAGGTCATTTCAATGAACCAAAGGAGCAGAGAACGAGTGACTGGTGAAAATGATTATCATAAAATTGTAAAATTGCAGCAGCACTCAGTTCTTTAAGAGCTGGGTTTTTTTGGTTCCATTTCTTTGAATTGTACCTAGACGACTGTTTCAGCACAGAATACAATTTCTGCTGAAATGGGGTGCAGTGTGGCATGCTGAAAAACTCCTGTGCAGTGAATATAAAAACTACATTACAGGGCTTAATCTTCTAGCTAGAGGATACCACCAAACCTTATTGCAGTGCTTTTTGGATGCTCAGGCTCTTACAGAAGGTGATCTTGTATGCTTGCTTGTGCTCTTGTTAAAGAAGCTCTAGATGTATCCTGGGATAAATTACTCTTTTTCTGAGCTTCACTTATCTTACCTGTTTATTTGAATCTGAAGCAGTAGGTAGATCTGGAGCAGTAACACATAAAATATTTGTAGAAGGCCAATAGTTAATATATGCTTTGAGTTCTTTGCTTTAAGCTCTGTCTTCAGAGAATTGCTGCCTTGGTATGATTCTGCAAGATTTTAGAGTATTTTCACTTACATCCCACTTTTATGTCAGTTTTCAGGAACTGTTGTCTCCTAATGTAGCTAATAAATCTGAAATGTAACAAAACAGCTGTCACAAAGAAAGGATAGCTCTTCTGTTATTCAAGAAGTCTAGTTTCAGTTTTTAGTTAAATGAATTTCTTTCTGCATGATCTTGGAGTGGTGCTTCATTTTCATGTTATCAGGTAGGTATTATCTTTCTTTATCTCATGCTTCTTCATCTTGTCTATTTGAATGGTACACTTTTCAGGAAGGACCATCTTACCTTGTACAGTGGAGCTCTTATTTTTGGCTGTGATGTGTTGGCATAACTAAGTAGAAATAAAGCATAAATTTGCAATAGATTTTAGGTAATTAAAGCATCTTTTTCTCTTCCATAAATGTGCTTTAATAGTCATTTGCTTAAATGGAGTTAAAAACTTACGGCTCTGATGCCTTAGAGCAGTCCTTCTCTTCTTAATCCATACCATATTGAAGAGTATTAGGTGAAATGCTAGTTAACAAACGTCACAGGAGTAGGACTTATTTTGGTTCTTGTATAGCTGTTCATCTAAACTTGGTAAAAGAGTGTGCTTCACTTTGGTCTCCTGTGCCTTAATTAGGCCTGACTAGTTGCATTTAATTCCAGTTGGCTGTCCTTTCTATTTTCCCAGGTGAGTGAACCACTTGTTCTTCCTTTCATGGTCAAAGGGTGGAGCATCATTATCCCTGCTGTTACCTGACTTAATAATACAGAACACATAAGGAATTCTGAATGCCTTTTAAGAGAACAGAAAAAAAGAATTATTTGTACAGCCACAAAACTATGTAAGCTCTAGAATGCAGAAGGCAAATATGCTAGATCCCTGTGAAGAGGGAGAAGAAATTAATCTTCGCTTTGTTTTTATCCTCAAAGCATCTTCATGTTAGAGGCTTCTGATCCTCTGTTTCTGCAGACCCACGAGCTTTATAAATACTGAATTTCAAGTACACAGCTCATTGTACCTTTTTATCATTTATTTGGCTATAATTTTCTATTTCTCAAGTAAGTAAAATTTTGCATTTCAGGGGTTCTCCAGTGTTTTTTCTATCAACATTTCAGAAGCAAATTAAGCCAGTTCATGATGCAGTCCATTTGGTAATATTGGGTTTGGTATTTGAATAAAGAGTGTTTGGATTAAAAAGAGGATATGGAAATTTTTGCACAATTTTGAAAATCGGGAATTTTCGAGAACTGTTGCAGTAATCAGGACTGACTGATGATGTATTCTCTAGCTATATCATTGCTTAGCTCCCCCCCCGCCTTGTGGCAGGAGACAGTGTAGATCAATTGTCCAGGCAGGAGCTGGATAGCTTCAAACCAGTATCCAGAATCGTAACAGTCTATTAACCTATTAAAAGCATAGATTTCAGAGGCATTCAATTTGTACTGTCTGCTGGCAGGATGAGTGGGGTTGATAGTTGGAGGGGGTACAAAGAGAGTTGGGAAAATTAATCTTTTGATCTGTTAAGTTATTTTCTTCTTTAATAGCACATACAAATTCATGTTTACCATAGAAGCATCATTTTCCTGGTTCTTGGTATTAGTCAGTGTTTTACTGTGGTTATTCAGGTAGAGTCAAAACCATCAGAACTGCCAAAGATTTCCCAACTTGTAAAACCTTCCTTGCAAGATTCTTCAGGAAAAGAAAGCTTTATACTGTCTTCAACAAACTAACATTTTGTCTTTTTGTTTTTTAATAAAAACACAGAGGAAGACTTCATTAAGCAAAATTAAAAATATTGTCAATAAAGGCTGATTTTTGCTAATTAGCTATTTATTTTCTACCTTACTACACTCTATATAATTTTGTAGTCCACAGCTGGATATTATAAGCTGTAACGTAAAATAACTTCTAAAACTGTAGTATTAAATAACTGTGTGGTGTGTAGAGCTACCTAGGTGCATAGAGTTTCTAGCTTAGTGGTGTTTTAAACAATGGAGTTGTGCTTGTCAGAAGCGAGAACATTTGCCAGGTTTAAAGATGATGTCATCTGTTGCAGCCCTTGAAGACTGAATTTTTTTATTAACTTGGGCTTTCAGTGACATAATTTTTAAGGGCATTCAGTATTGTCTTCTGTGGTTTCACATCTGTATGGAGCACATATCCAGAATTGCAATGCTAACTACTGCCTGCCACCTTGATCCTTTCTACAACCTCAACTCGGTTTGTGTACTCTCTACAACACTCTTGCACAATAGGAGAAAAAAGGTGTAAATCTAAGCTAACATACTTACCTTAATTTTCAGTCTTGTGTTGTCTTTTTTCTTCTGTTCTCTTTCTGCTCACGAACTTGCATTATAGCAATAGTTTCTGTGGTGTACAGTATAGTCTCCAGTAAAATGATTCTAAAGATAAGGTTTGAGTCTTACTTTGGTGCTGCTTAGTTGGTGCATGGAGATAAAAAGCTGCTCTTACAGAATAGGTAAGGTTGGAAATTCTAAAGCAATGTGATGTGACACAAGGCTGGCATTGTTGGCTTTGTGCCATCTCTTCTCAGCCTGTCCATAACACAGAGAACTTTTGGGTGAGAGAGGGGTAAGGACAGTGAAATTCAGTGCTGTGGTGATTCTAGTCAGGGGAACTGCTGTGGAGAAGTAACGCAGCCAATAGAACTTGCATCAGTTCTTAGTTTGCTGTAAATTAAATTCGAGGGTTGATTCAATCTCTGATTGGGCCAAGGATCATGGGAATGGAAAGCTTGCTTTTGGTTTTTGATTCCTGCTATCAGGCCTCTGCCAAACAGTTTGGTCAAGCCCAGCTATCTGGCCAATAATTCTGTTTTGCAGTGTAGCTGGAAGCTTAGCTAGGCAAACTCTGTAACTAAGGCAAAGCTCAGGAGAAGGTAAGAAATGTCTTAAGTTGTATGTAATAGGAAGTGTGTTATGCAAAGAAACACTTTTTAATTTGTTTGCTTACTTTAAACAAAGTCTCTGATATAGTTTCAGAATTATATTGATATTGTTTCAGAACTTATTTCTGACATTGAGTGTGAAGGTAGGGAATGATCATCCTGTCTCTATTTTATGGTTGTCTCTTTAAGCAGCTTTGTTGCTTTAATTTTTTTCTAACAGTTAACCTCTGCAGTTAAGCAGCGTAACTTAATACCATCCTCATCCTCTCTTGTTGCTGGATTGCTGGAGCTTTGAAGCAGCAAATTGTTTTTATGATGTTGTACCCGTTTCATGAGCGTGGAGGGTTGGGGGAAAAGAATGTGATCTCTGATTTACGTCTTCTTGGGAAGAAGGAAGTAATAATGATTATGTAGTGAAGTTTGAGTGTAAGCTTGATCTATCACTCATGAACACCAACTCATAGCAAATATTTGTGTTCTCAAAATGTAGTGTCAGATGTATTGACTTTTTGGCACTAGAAGTGAAGATTTCACAGCACCGTGTTAATGAAAATGCCTCTTCGGGAGACCTTTGCTTATTTTAGAGTTTTCAATATATCACAGTCAGGGTCTGTGGGTCCAGCATAACATTTGGTGTCAAGCAGTCCCAGTTGTGGATTACAGCTGTATAATCAGTTCCTAAAACCAGTAAGCTATAATGAAGAAACTGTTAATTGGTCATTGTAAACCAGAGCAGTAGGTTTAAGTGAGCAGAGACACAGGTGATTATGGAACCTGAGATGTTACCTGTGATCATTGGTGTTAAGTCGGTATATCACATATCCTGGTATACTGTCCAAATTGCTCCCAGCATTTGTTGTTTGCCTCGAGTAGTTAGGGAATTCTTTACTTCTTGTCCTCAGAAGTTGTATGTAATACTGATGTTCTATCAATTTTTTATTTTTTCCACAGAAAGAATTATAAGTACTTTTAATTAGTAAATGAAGTGATTTCAAAGTATAAAGTACAAGTAGGGTCTGGAATATTTGGAGCTGAAAAGACCAGATGTATGATCAGTATTTTTGAGCACAGTACTAAAGATGAGTTTCCAAAGTAATTACTGGAAGTGTTTTGAATCATTTCCATTAAAACATCTTTCAGATTCAAGAACACAGCAAGGGATTTTTTTCGTTTTAAAGCAGTGAGGATAGGTCATTCTTCAAAATGATTTTTTCAAAGATTGCATCTCAGTGTTGTGAAAAATCTTGATTTCTTAACTTGTTTAGCCATTATGTTATTTTTATGTATTAGGCATTTTTGCCCATAATATCTTGCTGATAGGTGGAGTACCAGAATAAGGAGAAGGGGCTGCTACAGGGCTTACTCAGTTTGCTGTAAATCAAAAGTAATTAAAGTAATACAAGAGCAGTGAAAAGCAGATGTAAACTACCTTTCAGTGTCGGGGAATGGTAAAGATTTTTTTTGTGTCCAAGATGTGTGGTTTTTTTGTCTTGATCACTGGGATTTGGGGTCTACTAAGTGTCTTTGATTATATGCCAGACATGAAAATCATTGAAAAACAATCTCTTTCAACTGTATAGTGCCAAATCCCAACTGCTATGATGAAATAGAGCTATGTCTGAATTCTCTGTTACTCTGGGTTTTGAGGCAGTATGCTTATGGGATTTATATATACCTTGGAGTGTCTTTCAGCTAGTACTAAATGCTCAGGAGACATGAGTTACGAATCCAGACAACTTTTTGTATTTAAAGACATTGCATCCAGAAGGCGGTTAGGAACTTGATACCTGGACCACAGCTTTTGTTTGCCACAAGAGATTCGGCTTTATCTTCAATTAATGTAATCCTACATCTAAAGAGGGAACCTTTTCTTTCTATTGATGTTAGGTGTCAGTGATGGAAGAGGAGGTAAGACAATATTTTGTAGCTGAAAAGAATGAGATGTCCATTGAGTGGGAAGTGGCAAGTTTTTGGAAGGAAGAATAAGGTTCACAGGCTCTCCTGTGTTTCTTTGTAAGGTAAATATAAAGTGGTGGTCTGTGAACAACAGGTGGCCCATAGCTGTCAGGAAGCCTACTGTCCATGATGCAATTCAACCCCTGCTCCCCCGTCACAAACACATTCACAAACGTGCAAGTAAGGAGGCCAATAAAAATGGAATAATAATTGAGTATTCATGTTTAGTCTGATTGGCATGTGAGGGGTATATTCACTGTTTGGACTTGGGGTGGGGTTGTCTACTGAGAAATACTCTTAGAAAAGAGTATTCTTTATTTAGTAATATACTTCGGCTGCAGAAAATTTGGTCAGCAGTGAGATTCAAAGAAGTTAATTACAATATCTACAGTAAATGGAAAATGTGTGCTATTAAGTTTAGGTATTTATTCTCCTCTCTTTGAACTGCATGCAAGACTTCATAGTTTTCAGATGTTTCAGACTTCATAGGTTTCAGAGTTTACAAGTGGAGAAAATAGAAGTGACTTTCCTGAAGTTGTGGTCAACTGTTACAACAAACTGAAGGAGTTCTTGTTGGAAAGGCAGTGTTTATCAAAGTCTTGAGTTAGCAAAGGCTGAATTTTATTTCTGTATTTCAGAGATTAAAAAAAAAAAGAAAATACCCTAAAGCCCAATCAGACAACCCCCTTGCCCTCCCCAATAAACCAGGAATAGATTGTTAAATCTGCATTGCCTATTGGCATTTTGAAGCTTATTTACTTAAAATTAGAAGGCATACTTAATAACATCTAAAAAGGAAGTATTTTTAATCATGCATTTTTTTGTTTAAAGAACTCTTTTAGAAACTAATTAGCACACAACTCATTGAAAGGAATTTACTTATTGAAGTAAGATATTTTATTGCAAGTACTGATCAATTATTTTTATACTATTTTCTGTGCACCAGCACTAAACAACGTTTGACACTATTGATTTGTAAAACCAATCTGATGTGAACAGTGTGTGACAGAAGTTGTTTGTTATCAAGAGATAGAATCCTGTCTTAGAAAATCTTGTCATCCTGGTGAGACAAAATCACACGAAGTAATTTTACTTGTATCACAGTTTTTTCAGTGTTGACTTTCTGACAGCTGGCTTCATGTTAAATGTGATCAAAGCTTTGTTTATGCATGCATGTCTTCAATGGGTTTTGGACCCAAAGTTCATTCTTTTGAAAGCAAAGTAGTTTTCTTTGGTAGCACTGTTTTTATCTAATTAAGAAGCACTGCAATAATTCTATTGCAAAGCATTCAGAAGAAATGTCTTGGTATGTGAGATAGTTTATTAACCATAAATTTGAGGAATTGCTGTAGTTTAGCAAGTTCAAAGCAAAATGTCAATTGTATTGTGTATATTTATGAAAACAGAAATGTTGGGCTTGCTCTACTGCTTGAGTATAACTGTGATGAAGACTAGATAGATCAAGGAACCTTTACTTTTTGAATTTGTGACGAATGACTGTGTATCAGGCTATTAAAACCATTAGGTAGAGTTTTTTGAGAAAAAAGAGCAACCAGAGGTTATATGGTGCCTCAGGCTATCGCTTCTCAACTTTTCTGGTTTCCACGAGGTAGCTATTAAAGAACCATAATTTATATAACTGGATTCTCAAATAAGACGCAGCAAGGTGGGCTTTAAAGGCTGAATTAATCACTCTGTTACTGTAGACACAAATCTCTTATTTGAATTTTTCAGCCTTAAGAAAGGCATCAGCATAAATCCTTCTGTGTATGTCTTTTCCTCCAAGTGTGCTTTTTATGTGCTACTCACTTTCCTTCCCACCCTCCTCAAAATGGAGAAATTAGCCAAACAAAATACTAATTAACCAGAGCTTCATGAATTTTGCTGGTCATATGCATTCATACCTGATTTGCTTGTGTGTTACTGTGTACTCTGTTTGCAGTGGATGTCATGTTTAGTTTACACATATACAAGGAAGGCAACATAGGAGAAGACTGCCTGTTTCATGGTCTTGGATGCTGCTCCCTGGGCTGGGTAGGAGTCTTTGAAAGAAGCAAGTTGGTTGCTTGTAGGAAAGGAAAATGGTCAGCAGGGTACAACTTTCAGACCACACAGTGGACCAGGCAGAGAGGGCAAGATGCAGCAGTCTGCTGTGCCCTACAGTAGAGAGGGATGCTCCAGGGAAGTGCAGAGTGCAGGTACACAGATAAGCTTCAGCAGCAAAGGAAAGAATGTTTTAAGAAGCCAGAAGAGACTGAGGAATGTTTTTGGCAAGTCAGTGAGATTTGGATTAGACAGCAAGGTAGGAGGAAAATTTTCTGATCCAGAAAGGGGATGGTTGGCACAGGGGTATTTTGTTTCAGTCCTTTTTTGAAGTCTACTTTTTCCTAGCAGATCTTGATTTTCTCCACCTAAAAACTCTGAGTTTGTGTTCTAAGAAAACTAGTTTAAGATCTTGGGACCTTTCAATATCTTTAAGGAAGAGGTTCCAGTACTTCTGTCTTTGGTTTGTGGAAGGGTTTTGTCTTAGCAGGCTGTAACAGTTATTCTGCCCTTGAATCTTGAAGGCAACGGTGAGTAAAACTGGGAATTAAAGGAAGGAATCTCATTTTAAAAACAAAGCACTATCTACAGAAAAGCCTGTGGACCCTAGCATGAGGGTTGTCCTTCCATTGTCCCAAAATATACTAACCGAAACTATACTTGCTTCCATACCTGTCTCAAATTTATTTCCTTAAGAAGTGAGGCATCTCCATTACTAAATGTTGAACAGTAGTTTCAGATAATTCGATAAACAAAAGTTCAAGATGGATAAGATTTGTCAAAATTTCCATACGGGTCGTAAGACCCAATTTCTGGTTAAACTGCCTGGATCAGGCCTACAAGTGGTGGCTCTTACAATGCAACTGAGACTGTGTTGTGTCTCTGGCATGAAAGCTGGGTAATTCAAAGTACTGGCTGTGAGGCAATTCAAGTAATCTGGGACTCTGGGGGCCCTGGGTTTTTCTGAGATCCAGCTGCATGCCAATCCCACAGTAACATGGTGAGCGGCCTGGGGAGCAGTTGTCATCTCCTTCTTGTGAACTACTTCCAGATCCCTGCTGTCCTACCTCATCTCTCTGAGGTGCATCGTGGTATGTGGCGTGTAGGGCTAGTAAGATCCAACATCCAGAGTTGCTGGTCCCGCTCTGGACCTAATGTATGAGAATGGGGTAATGGGACTGTATTTGTAGAAATAAATGTGGGAATGTTACCCAAAATACAGTATGTGTAAACAGTCTGCGTTGCAGCTATAATTTTCTGCTTATTTATAATTTAACCTGATTTTTGTTTACTAGTCAATCATAACAAGAATATTTTTACAATTACTTTATTTCATTATTTAAGCTGGAGAAAGGATTTAGTGTAGTTGACATAATTTAGTTTGATGGCATGGGCCATAAACAGTGAAAAGAGGCAGTGGTGTGGGTTTTTTACTTTTCATGAAAGTATCCAAATGGTGAAAGCTGCTGAATTTTTTTTTGTCAATGTGCAGTTAATGATCAACACAGAGAATGCAAAAATGTCTTGGTAGAACATTTTTAAAGGAGTTATAAGAGAAGCATCTGGGAGCCAGACTTTTCTTGTGGAAACATGCCAATGACTGTATTGTGTTTCCTTTCACTAAAGTGAGCTATGCTGAAATGCCTTGTCTTCTGTCCCTTTTTTGAGTAAGTTCATTTCTGGAATCAGACTATAAATTTGAATACTTTAACCCTGCAGATTATTAAAGGATATTATGTGGTTTAAACAAGATGCTTTCTTTATGAATTCTATGTATGTAAATATTATGTCAAGTCACATTTGTCACAATTAAGGATATGTAGTTTTCAGAAATGGCTTTTAAATTTAAATCTTGCTGCTGATCAACGAGTATGGGAAACTTTACTTGACATTTACAGACTTTTTTCTGTCTACCATATAAGTTTAAGCCTGAGAAATATAACCTCTGTACATGGTTGTCAGGTAACACTGTAGTACAGAGTTATACAGTATAGATTCGTTAATTGAATATTTGATTGCTAGATGTATTTACATAGAGAACTATTTATATTTTCTATGTAGATTTTAATAGCCACCACATTTATTTTAGCAAAACATTTTAATAATAAGGTTTATAAAATGTCATGTTGAACACTTAAACTATTTACATAACTAAGAGCTATTATGGGTTGAGAGAACAAACAAATTTATTTTAGTTACAGTAAATTCACATAAATCTTTATTATGTTTATATATAAGAATGTACTTATGTGCATGCCACATGTATTTAGGCAAGCAATCTCTAGCACAAATTCCTGTGAACCTACAATACAACCATGGAATCAACTTCAAAATTGTTGTTTGTTTTGTCCCTCTGAGCTACTAATTTGCATTCTGTCCAATAATTGCAACTACTTTTTTGGGAGGGTGAGGAGGGACAGAGGAGGGAACATTTTTTGTTAATCAGCTAAATAATTGGATGAGCATGTAGAAACGTTAAACCCCAGAAGCTTTCCTATACGTTATTGAGGCCTGTTAAGAGCTGTATCCTAAAATATTTTATTCCTTCTTTAGATGTTTAAATATGGATTTAGCTAAGATGCCTATTGCCTCAATTTTGTATGCCAAATTTGAGGCTTTAGGAACATACTTAGAAGTGGAGCCAAAATTGTGCTTTTGTTGGAAGCTAACATGAAACTTTACCTTCAGAGATGCTTCTGTTCAGGTGTGGAAGTTACCTAATCTCTTGATCAAAAAAATATAGGTAACATTTTAAAAAGTACCTAATCAAACTTAAGGAATTTGTAAGGAGCTGGATTCTGAAGTAATTTATGAAATTTTCACCTTGTTTGATGGTCCATCAAATAATGTTTTGTTTTCTGAGTTTAATATATTCTGACTGGTTTACTCAGCATATAGGATTAGACAATTTTAAGAGGCTTGATTTCTGAAAACAAACCCCTGAAATAGTGACTTTAATTGTAAATACAAAGTGTCTGTGAATATAAAAATGGGAAAAGAATGAATGAGTTTCTGGAAGTGGATCTCTCTCTAATTTCTTTTATTCTTTGTTATAATTATTGTGTGCATATCCACTATTGAACTTGCTTGTGATGACCTTTATCTTTTCTCTTGAGAAGAATTACTATTATCAGGTCCTTCTTCATGAGGAAATAAAAAGGTCAGTGCAAACCCCATCCCTTATTTCTATGCAGTGCACATTGCACTTTGGCATATTTGTATTGAATTTTATTAATAATAATTAGGTCATTTTGTCAAAGAAATTTTAGTATTCCAAAATTAGACATTCTAAATGGTCTTTCCTGGTATGTACTGCTGCTTTTCCTGCCTTTTTCTACCTTTTCTCCTCCCAAGCTTGTTATTGGTGTAACTAAGATTTTACATACTTCTATTCCTCCTAATCCTGTCAGACTAACTATTTTTTTTTCCTCCTTTAACCTTAAATTGACAAACTGTTAGTTCATTTGCATCTATGTTAGTCTAAGAAAAAAAAGAGAATGTAGAGATTGTAAAGTTTTTGCCTTTTGTTTTTTTTAATTGGAGATTTAAAATTATTTGTTGTTTGGAAGGCTAGTGCTAGGAACTGCACAACTAAGTTGATTCAGCTGTCACTTACTCAAAACTTGACTGAAGATTCCTTATTTGCAAGGAGAGCGCCAAGCAGGCACTCCAAGCAGGAAGCTGAGTTAATGAAATCTTGATATATTCATAACGAAAACCAGGAATTGCCGGTACCTCTGGATTGTTCAGTTGTACTAATGAATGTATTTTGTTCTGTCGTTCAGGTGACTGAGCATGTTTTTCCTCCTGTTGTGATACTTTGCTCTTAAAGCCTGAAGGGCCTTGTGAAGCCCTGGAAGCAGCAACTTTCATACTATAACAACCTCTCTGGTAAATGAACAAAATTTGTGGGGTCTGGAGAGGATATAGTCTTTATACAAATTGGTTGTGACTACAGAATGGGGCAAGGGCAGGCAAGCAAGGGTACTGGGACACCTGGTACTGGGGAAAGGAAAGAAAAAGAGGAAAGGTGCTAATGTATATTCGGGTCTCAACAAGTAGGGAAGGTAAGTAAAGCAAAGCATGTTCCTACATTTCCTGAAAACTTGGTAAAATCATGCACAGTAGAGTGGGAAGATCCACTTTGCAACAACTGTGGACGACCTTGCCAACAATGCTCAATTTTCTGTCTTGTGTGAGAGTAACTTTCCTCCAAGGACAGAGATGTGTTCTTTGATCACTTAGTCTTCATACTTTCTGTCCTAAAACATTATAAAAAATATTTTCTGCTAGAAAAATATTTTGTTGTTTGTTTTTTTCCAGTAAACTAGTGAGAAGTCATATAGTATCTTCCTGCTTTTTAAACACGTTTTTTTAATCCATTGCCCTAGTATAGTTCATGTGGATGGGTATGTGTGCAATAATAAATGAGAAATGCAGTGTCTTTTTCACAGATGTATTTAGAAAGAGATTTTTTCTGAAACAGTTCTCATAACTTACACATTTCTCTCTACTACTTCACTCTGTTATTATTCTTCATAGCAATAGTTATATGATCCAAACAACATTCTTCTGCACAAGACTAGAGAATTGCAGCCTTGAAGTGTGTTTTGTATTTGTCCCTAGTGGGACTGTTTTTTTTTTTTTTGTTTACTTCACTCTTTAGTTTAGCAAATGCTGTAACTCCAAAATGCTTTTGTTAGGAAGGGAATTTTATATCTGCTTTTTGGTTTTGATTAAGCCAAACCATAACATATGCTTAGATTCACAGGGTGGTGTCACAGGAAGGTTGTTTTAAGAGAGAATTTTTTTTTTTTTTTGGCCAGAAAATGGTTAAGTGACATTCCAGGACTCCAATATAGCTTCCTCTCCTTCTCACCTCCTTTTCCTGCAGCATTGATCCTGAGTTAATTAACAAAATCTACTAATCTTTTCTGTGAGAATGATGAGGTAACTTTTCCAAGGTCTTCTCGATAGGAGGCAGTGCTTCATTTTTAGTGGAGATGGCTGGTTTGGTTATTCAGACTGCTTACAAAATTGGGAGTAACGGTGCACAGTAGCACCTTTTCAAGATACAAGGAGTGCAACTGAGGGGGAAAAAAAGTGCAGGATTTCTCAAGGAATTCAGGAAACCTCACATCTGGAAACTTGGCAAGATCTGGACAAAACTGAGTCATTTGGGCTAATCCTGTTCTATAAAGTCATTAGCTTCAGCTCTCTCATACGTGAACTATTGAAATGCACAGACCCTTATAAACTGCTGCTGAATAGCTTAGTCTGGAGTACCAAAAGAAGCCAAATGCTGTTTCCTAGAAACTTGATCTAACTTTCAGAGTTAGAGCAGGGTGTTAGACTAAGCAATTTCCACTGGTCCCTTCTATCCCAAACTATTTCATGATTCTAGCTTTTTCACTTTGTACAGCCAGTGCTATTTATTTGAGGCCATTGGGAGGTCAGTACATTGTCAGTAGTAGTAACAGACTTCTGTTACTGTCTACTGGTTGGAACGAGTGGTGCATGTACTCAACCTCACTTACTCTAGAATTTAAATAATAGTTGTTTTCAAAGAGCTGATTAAAACTTGTGCAAAAAGTGTTAGTTGGAGGTCTCATCTAGTTTAGCTGGTAGTATATTTGAATGAAACTTTTTGCCTCCATCTTGGAATCAGACTTGGATCACATGTGTTGGAAGGAATTGGGGCTAGGAATTGGCATGGCTTGTCCTCAACTAAAACTAAAGCATCTCAGTGTGCATAATGTTTTTCATTAAAATGTATTTTTATATTGTTCATAACCTGGAGATCTCTGTCTGTATTCTGTTGGAATACAATTCTGTATTGTCTGTTTCCCATTGAATTTCTGAGCACAGTGGTGACCATTTATTCAGGTGCAACTTCTGCTTCTGCTCATATTTTGATGTCACCTCATCTGCAATCCCAAGTGTTTAGCCTGTGTCTGGGTGACCTGTTTCTGTTTCCGTCTCTTCTGCTTGTGTTGTAGAAATCGTTTTTTTCACTCAAGCTTGTCATGCAGGAATGTAACTTCTCTGTCTGAGCTGTTGGGTGGTAACTAGCTGACCCATACAAGTAGGAGTAAAATAAGAATTGTCCTCTCTTCTGTCATGGTAAGAAATTCTTAAGTTTATAGTCTCTTCTCTAAATAGCAACCAGCTTGTTTTCCGCTTCTGTCACTGTCCTGGAGGCATTTTCATCCCCAAACCATGCACCCCAGTACAGTCAGATGGAGCTTTAATAAAACGATAGCCTGTCTCCTCCTCTTTGCTGCCCCCCAGGTCTCACATTGCTGGAGAATAGCACCATCAGCAGCCTTTTCCAAGCTGTTTCATTTGTTTACAGAGTGCTATTGGGAATGCAGGGTGAAATGTCAACAAGTTGTGTGTAAATCTTCCAGTAATCTGTCATGTCCAGGAGGAACTGGGGGAAAGGGATGGATCTGTGGGAATATTGGAGCATTACCAAAGCTAGAGTTTTGCTACTTGGATTTGGAGATCTCTCCCTACAGAATGGGTGGATCTGGAGTCTAAAAGAAGACACCAGAAAGGAAAATCCCTGCCATTACGAATACACACACCAAGGCAAATAATCCAAGCAACACACGGAGGATTTCTGGGATATCAAGCTGCTTAGGCTAAAACTCTGTAAGAGTTTGGGTGAAGTGTATAGGCATGTACAGGTGTGTATATAGTGAGAATACTGCAGAGGACCCCTTCCCCAAGGCTGGGGAGCACTGTCCTCAGGTAAGGCAACTTGCTGGCCCTGCATAAAACAGGGTGTTAATTCTTATTCCTTTGACCCCAGGTGGTCTCTAGCCCTCCCTGCTAATGTTAACAGAAGGTGTCAGGCCAAATTATAAAAACAATTTTGTTCTTAAATTTTGCATGTTTATTGCTCCTTCTTTGGAATTCTTAAATGTTTCTCCAAACAAATAATCTTGTCTGTAAAAAAAGCCAGTTCTTACTAATTTTTAAAAAAATTACACAGGTGGATTGATTTATGTTCCTTATTAGAGTAATAATCCATCTGTTAAGGGGTTAGGTTGATTTGTAAAATTATAAATCTGGGAGAGAAAAGGTCTTGATTCTTTCCCACAGTAAGCATTTATTAATGTATGAAAGTTCTTGTTTACGTATGTGCAGAGTCATTATTTGTTAGCAAAAAAGCAGTGTGGAGGAGTAATACTCTTGGTGTTACCAGGTCATTGTATCTTTTACTTTTTCTTGCGCAAAGCAGTATAGACCTATGACGTTCAGTGTCAGCAGAGTTCTTCATGTACACACCTTTTTGTTTGCATGCGTGTCACTGCTGCTGAGTACAATAGTAAAGACACTGTGATTTTTTTTTTAATTGATTATTTAATAAAACAAGTATTTTTGTGGAGGTCTGTTTTACAAGACCTGTTTGTATGCTTATAACCTTCTGATACCACAGTGAGATTTCAAATGAAGATATATTAATGTACATTACAAGTGTGTGATTGCTTGTATCATTATGAAATAGATGAAAAGTTAGTTCACTGCAGTAGTTTTTATCTGAACTGATCAAAACATCTTCCAATGATTTTTCTAACAATATGCGATAGGAATAACAACTTCACATATTGTAGAGTTCCGTGCTGCAGCCGAGAGGCATGTAAATACAAGCTGCTTATTTGCAAGAAGCTTCCAGATTTGCAATATGATTGCTATGGAAACCACACAATGAAAACCTTATAGCCATCTGTGTGGTTTGGTAGATTTTGCTGCATAGCTGAGCTGTTTTTGTTTACTGTTATTAAAGTGTTGAATAGAATATATTAACCCACAAACAGGGATTATCCAAGGTATAAACTAGTATTCTGCAATGACAATGTGTCAGAGACTAGAATACAGTAGAATATCAATTAATAATGGCATTAAATTAGAGTCTAATGTAAAAAGATGGCTAAGTAATGTGTTAGTAGAGGAAACTTCTAAGTTTATGCATATTTATCATGGAGATACCACATTCCATTGAAGGAATGCACTGTTCAAGCCAAACTCTTATCCATTTTATACTCAAGTAGACTGAATTTTTTTTCACCCTCCCCCTTTAAGAAAATGAAATTGGAAGAAAAAAATCAATGGATTCATGTAAAAACCTCAACTAGTGTAGAATTCATTGGTCACTTTTTAAATTGTGTGGATGGCAGAATCATCTATGATTGGGTGATTATTTTTCTGTTTTTTTCTTCAGACTGCAAATTAAAGTAGTAAATTATTTTCAACAGCTTTCATGGACTAACTGAAAAAACCCATAACAAATATAGTTGGTTCCTTGTTGCATTGTCACCACAAGAATTTTGTAGGTTGTTTGCCATTAGAGTCTCTGAGTACCAGCAGAGTATGGAACATAACCTGTATCTCAGGGGTTCTTTGGCTCTACAGCTCTGGAGGAGTTCACTGGTTCAATTAGTGTTGATTAGTCTCATTTTGACACAGTGAGAAGGTGGAGAAGATTATTTTCTCGCTGCAGTGGTAGTGATGGTGTGAAGAAGAGACACAGAGGAAACATTGTACCAGATTATTTTAAAGGTCTGCGTGACTCCTCTTACACAGTATCGTAATAATACAGAAGGATTTCACTGTATTTTTTATTTTAATTTTTCATCTTCTGACTCTATTCCATGTTGCAGCACAAACTTTAGTATGTTGCATCTGACTACAGCCATAATTCCTGGTGTAATTGAGGTGGTTGTGTTTAAAGGACATCTCCTGCACATAGTTCCTGCTTCAGGACCAGAAAACACTAGTAAGAACCATAGGTTCTTTTTTACCACCCTAAGCCAAGCCTGTTACATCTGCTCCACTATGAGCACGATTGCATTAGCAAGTAGCGTGGACCATTTGCAACAGATTCATAAAGCACAAGTTTGTGGCGAGGATCTGATGTTCGTGCTGTGCATGTTTCAGAAGAGGTTTCCTATGGAGTCACTTTAGTCTGGTTCCATGGACTGAATGCTCTTTAGCAGCTGGACCATGCTCAGTGTGCTTCTGGAGTGCCTCTTCCACTCTAATTGCACCTGGAAGTTTATCCTCTTGGTGACAATTCTGTAGTGTAAAGCAAAGTGGGATAAGTGGGGATGGTTGAGATTGTTTGAATTTGGGACCTTTTCAGTATTCAAAGAGCCTTGTTCAGATATTTTCTCATCTTCAGATATGGATCTGGTGAACTCTTGTTTCTAGAAAATACGTTTTCCAGGAAGGGGAATGCGTATGTTCTAAATTTTTCCATGAACCACAATGCAATCTACGTGTATTCAACTGTACCTTATGAAAATTTCTCTTCAAACCTTCTCTGCTGTTATACTTCAGTTGAAATACCCTCTACTAGTCAGTCCTCAGTTCAAGCTAGTCTGATGACCATGACAGTGATAGAGTTAAAATCCACAGTATATTCAACACATCAGTTGATGTAGGTCCAAACATTCAGTAACATGTAATATCAGCATTTATTTAATCAATGTATAATGCTCTGTGTGTTGGATGAAAACTGGGTTGTTCTGGGTAAAGGGAGCAATCCTAGAAAATGTGACTGATAATGGGATAATACTAACCGTGAGTGGTGTAATAGTGGTAGGGAAGCCACAGAATGACAGTGCCTCCTAGTGCTCTGGACAGCACATAGGGATGTATTTTTGCCATTTATGCTCAAATTGTGAGTGCTTAAAATAAACAAATGAGTGTACTTGGAAACATGCAACAAGTGTTATGCCAAGTGGGGGAATACATTTGAATGCAGTAAATAGTTCAGAGTGTTTTGTGTTGTACCGCAGCTTCAGATTTTCCCCGTTCTATTGTGGTTTGTTGGTGGTGTTTTGGGGTTTTTTTTGTGTGTGTTTTTTTTTTTCCCTTGGCTTAAATAATAGTTTATATTCATCTCAACCAGATTTTTAGCTAGTCAAGAGTCAGAGAGAAAAACTCTTGCTGGCTTAGTAGGGCAGAATTTCAAAGCTCTTTGTAGAGTGAATCTCATGATGTAATTGTAATATTTGTAGGACTGCGTATATAGGTTAGCAGCAATTATGCATACTCTTTTCAACAGGTCTACTCTTGTGCTTTAAACATATGCTTTAATGTTTGCAGGAACAGTCTTGTGGATAGATTAAATTTTTACAAGGCTTAAAATCCTTTGAACTGTTGATATAAAATTCACTCTGTCAAAGTAGATAGGCAATTACATAAAAGTTGCACAATAAGGAACATTTTAAAAGCTGTGAGTTCTGTATCTGTTGTCTGTCATTAATAAAATATCAAAATTAGTTGCTGAAATGTGTGCCTTAAAAAGAAGCATGAATATTTGTATAAGATGTGATGAGTAGCAAAGGCAAATAGTTTAAATGTATTAAAAAGTCCAATTCTTGTTTGAGAAGTGGGTTTATCAATATACCATTTCCTCATTCAGTACAGCAGCTTTGTCAGTTTTGATATGCTGTAAAGGCCAAGATAAATCTGTTTGTACTTCCTTATGAACCTAAAGAATACAGCTAAAAAACCTCATAGTTTGTTCCCTTTTTTGCCTCATCAACAGAATTGTTGACTGTGAAATGTGAGGAGCAGATCTTACATCCCTGTACTGAGTGGAGTGTGGATTTACTTAAGTGAGGGTGTGGGCATGAGAGAGTTCCCTGTCTGTGCTGGACAAGGAGTATGGAGCACATCTTTTGAAATTGCCTGTGGGGATTTCAGAGTGTTCCAAGCCTGCTAGCCAGAAAACATGCTTCAGAGCTGATCGCTGCCAGGCTTTCTCTTTTCTTGTCTCCTAAACTAGCACTAAGTTATTTGGTATAGTCTGGCTTGCTTAAAACCATGGTCAGGCACAGTAGACAGGAGCACTGAATGCATGGCATCTGTAGTGGCTGTGTTCCCACCATGCAGGTGTCCAGCTAGTGTGTGTGTATGACAGTGTTGAAGGTAAGATGTCCTCTGCCTTCTCTGCATACTTCTCTTAAGAACTTCTGAATTCTTGCATGGGCTGGGGATACTTATTCAATCATCGGTTTCCTTTTCTTTATTCTGGCAAGAAAGGTATCAAGCAGAATAGGACCCTCATTCTAATTGTCTCAGAATGACTGAAAAACAGCAGAACTGCAGCTCTGTATTACCGCATTCAGAGCAGAGTGAAAAGGGAAACAGATGTTCACAATTGAGATTTTGAAAGAAAGCTCTTGGAGTGTTTGGATGGGTGGGGGAAACCACAGAAATAACAACGTTCCAATGTCTGTACAAATGCAAAATAGTAAACAGGGCTTATGATCTGGAAATGTAGAGTGTGGCTTTCAGACTGATGTGGGCTGTAATTCCTGTCAGCTGAGGTGTCTCTTCAGAGTTTCATTTGCAGTTATGTGTTTTGCAGAAGAACGTGTTCCTTCAAAGGCTGAAGTGCCAAGAAAACTGAGCCAGGAGAAAGTTACCACTGTTTCAGGTAATTAAAATCTTTCCTCTTTATTTTGTGTATATGCTTTCTTTTTACCTTTATTTTCTTGTCTCTTCCCTTTGCTGTTTTAAAATAATGTTTTTGTAGCTCTGTAAAGCTGTCTTTTTCACCTGGGTATTTGATAGCAGCGAAACTGCTTAGCGCCACTTAGGATGCATGAAAACCACTTGAGAAGGATTTATAAAGTAAGCCAATTTATACAAGGTATTCCTTCCTGAATTACTTTGTAATGACTCAATTAGCTTTCATTTCTGCACAAAGGAGATTTAGTTGCATAAATTAGCTTATCATCATTGAGGAAGTGTCACTGCTAAAGGACAGTTTATAGATACAACATGCAGTTGCTGTCAAACCTATAAGAATGTAATATAGACATCTGTGTATACTTTGTGCTTGAGCAGAAGAGACTTCTGCCATTCAGAGACTAACAGGGGACAACAAGTTGCCCAAGGGACTGGCAATGTAGACGTCTCTGAAAAGGTCAACTTGACACAGGCTCTGACAATCGACCCAAAGCTCTGTCTTCTTTGATAAAAATCAGATAAACTTAAGACCACTAATTGATCTGCAGCCTGTTTAAATGTTGGCCATGCATATCTTCATTGCATATGATTACCACAGAAAGCAAATGAATTGGGTAAGAAATGCCAGAGTCCAGTGACAGCAGCATAAAAATTGGAAAAGGACACAAATGCCCAGAAAGGCTGTGAAGGATATTCTCTCAGCTTTAGCTTGGCAAGCTGCCCTTGTGCTAATTATCTCTAGGGCTGGAAAAATAACTGCAAACACCATGTAAAGTCACATGGGCAGACAACTTTTCTTGACAGAAAGGTATTTCCAGTTATGCTTAAAAACAAGATATATATGTGCTTCAAGGGCACAGGCCTTTAGATAAACTATTGGTGATTTGACACAGCAAGTAGAGAAGACTTGCTTCTTATCAGACCTTACATCTTTTTAAGATCTGCTGCATTGTAACTGTGACCTGCACTGACATGCAATCTGGCTCTCCTTTCCCCATCGTACATAATACACATAATTCTTTCAGGGCTGTCAAGGAAAGGGTGGGCAAGAAGAGTTCCTTTAGGAAGTAGCTCTGCTGTGCTCTTCCTGTTGCAACATGTGGAGAGGAAACAGAGGCCTGGTTTCCTGACCCATACAGGAAAGCAGGAACAGGTTGCTGTGAGGAGTTTTGGGTTGCTTTTCTTGGAAAGGAAACAAGAGCCAAGTCATCAGATGCTGTTAGCATTGTGCTCTGCTAAAAACATGTGTAAAACAACATGACTCATTACAACTTTAATATTTAGTACTCATTTAGACATTACTGTAATTATGAGTGTGTTGTCATAATGGAGCGTGAGGTCAATCCAATTATAAAGTTGCCAACAGCATTTTTTTTTTCACTAATATATCTTCTTGAAGTTCTAAATGGTCTTACTTTTAAGAAATCGAAACCTTAGAGCCTTCATTTCTGAAAATTTTCAACTGCTATGAGAACTTGCCCTTATCAGTCTTGCTAATATTTGTGTAATGACCTTGAAAACACCATAACAGTTCTCCTCAGATATCAGATTCATTTCAAGCAATAATTTTCTAATCCGATCTGATTTTATTTAGTTAACTATTTAACACTGGAAATTTGCTTGACTTTTAGGGCCGAGTTGACATGAGTATATCTGATAGGCATCACATGATAAATATCTACCCTGACTCAAGAATATTTCATGATTTTCCATAGAAACAGTGTGTACATTCTTAAATTTAATTTATTGCCTAGCTTTACTAAACCTGAATTTCACAGAAAATATTCTGCAAATTGTCTGTAAGCTCAGCATGATAAGTGCAAAAAACCTTTCTTTTTTCCTACTATTTTCTTGCCCTGACTTATCTCTACTTCAGTTAATGTGCAGACTTGAGTTTTTCTTCCTTCAGTCTTGATGCTGACTGTTGCTGCTGGATAGCTTTACATTAATTGCTAGTGACCTAATTATTTAAAAATACCAAAGCATTGAAGAATTTCAGTTATATAATATGGCTTGCTGGGTCTTTTTTGCTAGCACTATCTACCCATTATGATTTCCACAATCACTGTTTCAGTAAGCATCATGCTTGGTGCTGTCTCAGTATGAATACCTTGATTTTAGAGTAACTAAGTAGCAATAGGAGAAGGGAAGTGAGAAAGATTATACAGATTGGGCTAGATTGGAGGTTGAGTCCAAATAACTACACTACAATTATTTTGCCCTTATTTCATAATTTTTCTGGCATGTGGGAAAAAGGGCAAGTAATTAACAGGCATTCTTTGCAGTTTAGGACATCATCAGAACAAACAAATAACTGTTCTTTAACAGGGTATGTCTCCTCAGGGCACTGAGAGTGTAAATCACTTGTGTAAGAGTCATTCTGGTAGTGTTAATTTTGAACTTCACCTGTCTCTCCATCTTTAAACCTTCAGTATGGTAAGTATTGAGCACATCATCACCAAAAGGGGATACAGTAGTTTTCCAGAAGTTCACCTCTCAAATATTGTTAAGTAGCCCAGACTAGTAATCTTCAAATCTGACGATATAAACTTTTGAAGAATCTGATCAAGAGTCAAGGAATATGAATCCGAATGACAAGCTGTTTAACGTCCCGGGCAGTGGACCACAGTGGTGAAAGGAAAACTTACATGAAAGTTTCTTCATTCCACAAGCAATGCGTAAGCAGATAATAGAACTACTAGCTCTAAGTCACTACTGTAGTAGGGTTTGCTAACTTAGATGCCATCAATGTTAAAATGGAAGATCGGTGGAAATCAGGCACAGTCACATTTTATTCTAATGTTTTAAGTAGTGCATTTCCATACTTGGGCTGTAATTCCTCTTTCATTTTGGTCAGTTTAGTTTTCTGCCAAGTTTGTGCTCAGAAATGGCAAATGCCAAAATTGGCATAAGGAAGGGGGCAGGAATGGAACAGCCTGCAGTTAGATTGGCTTAGGCTGCAAAGGGACAGCACACTTAAATCCCTCTGAAATATGTACTTTTAATCTGTTTTTCCAGGTTTTGTTTTTTCTGTCTATTGAGGCTGTTGGAATATTCTTATAATTTTTTTCCCCCTTGAGTAATCCATGGGCATTCTTAAGTTTTAAACAGTCTACAGTATTTGAAGTGCATGCTTGAGTGATATACTTGGCAGATTTTTTTACCTGAATTGTTCACCTTTCTTTCTTCAAGCATGTTTTGCCAGGTGCCAGTATTTTTCAGTGAAATAAGCAGTTTGAGCCTACTGTTGCAAAGGCTGGCAGCCATTGCTGTTTGATCTGTCAATAAACTCTGAAGTGTTTTCATCAGTATATTGGACAAAAATATCTGTTGTTCCTATTACTGTTACTGGAAAAACAGAGATGGCAGAAGAAAACCATGAGGAATTCTTTGTGGAAGAGTTTTGGAAACTGTTGGATAGTTGTTCATCCAGATAGCTGTCCTGGAATGAAAGTAGTATTTCCTGGAGAAACAACCCATCCAAAATCCTGCTCAGCCATTTCTTCTGATTGGTAATATTAAAAGCAGTGGGTAGGTAAAACCAAACTGCTTTCTACCCTCTGCTACATATATATATATATATATATATATATATTTTTTTTTTTTTTTTTTTTACCATGCCTTTTTCATATTTGTGGCCTAAGTGACCATGCCTTCGAAATAGGACAGACTTCAGTTTAGCAGTTATGTCATCATCATATTTTTAAGGCACAAAACATTTCACAGTGTATAAGAATAGAGTGTAATTGTGGCTGTAATGCCAGCAAATCAATACCTTTTGAATTTGAACTCTAATGGGCACATAAGTTCTTGATGCTAAATCCGCCAGGTGTTTTCAGGTATTACATGCGTTTAAGAAGCTCCACATAATTCCATTACTGTATAAATAACCAAATTCCTTTACCCAGGTCTCCCGGTTTTGTTTCATTCAGTTCTTCAGAGGCAATCAAATGAAATTTGGCAGGGTCCTCTCTAACTGAAAGGGGGGCTGAAGTAAGAAAGAAGGGGCTTGTGTTTTACAGAGGTTTTTGCAGCTTTTTTTTTGTTCTACCTCTGTGTTTGTGAAGCACTATGAATGATTTTATGAAGCATTTTGCCATTTAGATGTATAGATTCTGAAGTTAAATTTACAGTTGGCTTTTATGTGTGCGCAGTTATACTTGGAGAATTTGGGGAAACTTGTGCTGGTGGGTATGAGAGGGTATTTCGAATTTGAAAGTAACGCTTATTGGAAGACCAGCATAGTTGTTCACAAACTTACGCTGGCACTTTCTCTCCCTACTTTTCATTTCTCTGCTCCTGGTATACTGGTATATGGTTTTCCAAGAAATGTGGCTTTCTGATTTAAACTCTGTCTTATGTTGAATTCACATATGAGCGCACAGAGCCATGGTTAGTCTTTGGGCAACATCTTCACTGTAGCAATAAGCGTATTTTAAAATGCATCTTTTCCAATGCCGCTGTGTTATTAGTTAAGTTGCTTTCCCACTTTAAGGCTTAATTAAATGCTCATGATGAACATCTAGGGAGAGATGTGTCTCACCCACTGTGGGATCTCTCCTGTTGCTGATGTTCCCCATGTAACTCCCATTAGTGTTAACAGGAGTTACTTCAGGCACATAAAGGTAAGAACAGACCTCAAAATGATAAAGATTAGTGTGAAAAGTCATGATTCATTTCAGTGCAATCCTGAAGAAGTAAAAGTCCTCATTAATATATTTTAAATCAAATCACTAAGACAACTGCTGAAAGATTTGAAAGGTGGGATAGACAGAAATAGCTCTTTTAGTTTTTTCTTACGTGTGCTTACATTGTGTTTTACGAGATAGAGCTGGGAACTGTGATCAATGAGGTATCAAAAGACTGAGGAGAGATTCTGATTTAGTATTTATTACAAATTAATTTGGCGCTAACCTGTGTTTATAATCATCTAATGCTAAATTGGTAAGCTGACAAATGGGAAGGGCCAAAATTTGGAGGTGCGACATTTCAAACTGATTCTGCCTTCCTCTTGAAATTATTCTGTCTATGCATTTTATGATAACCTTATCTCATATTTCTGAATGGTTGGGAGTTTTTATATATGTATCTGTTGCTCCTTGTGTGATGATGGAAGGATTTGTGCATTGGTATTCAGAACGCCCCCTAGTGCTGTGTAGCAAGTAGTAGCTACTCATCACGAGGTTATGGAAAATTAAATGGTGGCTAACCTGCATAGCAGCTTTAAATTCAAGGTTGTGAATATTTAGCCTTATGACAGTATTGCCACCGAAACAGGATAGCACAGAACAGAGACTGAAATGGATAAATAGAAAAAAAACTCTTCTTGCTCATACAGAGTGTATTAAAATTAAAATCTAAGTATTTGTCAAAATAGGGAAAAACACATGTTAAATACTGCTATTTTTTTAATAGCATGACACTTTCTATTGCTCGATACTTGATATTTTAGAAGGATTTTTTCAGTAATAAAGTGAACCAATCATGATTAAATTGTAAACTATAAATAATGGTGTAGAGTGCTAATGACATGCAAATGTAACTGGTATATGTTGGAATAACCAGCAAGCCTGCTGTTCGAGGATCATATAACAAAACTAAGATGACAGCCTTGATCCAGCCAGTTCAGTGATATTTATGTTATCAGAATTAGAAGATAGCTTTCCAGTGATGTAAATTATTAGTACATATACATTCTGTCTGGTTAGTGTATACATAATGTAACTGGTCATCTTAGTGGTATTGCTTACATTCTTTTTGCATTAACTCATCACACTCCATTCTCATGGAATTAAAAACAGGAAATAGTTTGCAGTGTAACAGAAGCACCCAGTGTATTTAACTGTAAGTGCTGTGTTTCAGTAGATGTACTCTGTATTGTAAGTGTATGACAAAGCATTTATTACTGTGTTATTGCCATATTACAGAGCAAAGAGTGCTAAATAATCAATCAGTTAATGGTCTGTATGGCAGCTTGAACACAGCACATCCATTGTGCTTATGCTGTTAGAAGGATGAGTTTATGACTGTAGTGGAGTTGCATATTTAGCTAGAGCTTAATGTCCTAAACTGGAGCTGACACAAATATTTTTAAAATGCAGCTTCAGCAACAGTTTCCAAGTTCTCCAGTATTTCAGAAGGAACAATCAAGGGTTATCTCAAAGGTTCTCAGAGAAGTTATTTCGTTTTCTTGGAACAGGAGTGGGGGGAGCATATCACAAAATACTTTGGCTTCCTTTCACAGATTATTATTCATGATATTCTAGCAATTTTATCAGTTTCAAGCTGAGATACAAATATGCTTGCTGGAAATACATTAGTAGAGGAAAAGAGCTGCTTTAAGTTGTAGCTGGAAAATGCTTTGAAAACCTGTAGCTACATGTTTTTAAGTGATACAACTTGCCAGTGAAGGTCTCACACATTAAACTTGTTTTCCACTTGCTTTTGTGGTATGAAGGAGCTGTTTCTGAAAAGAGGAGTAAGAAATGTGTGCTAATAAATTGCTTTATACTATCTGGAGGAGATTTAAAGAGTAACTTTATTCCCTCAATCTTCATCCTTTTGTAATTAGATGCCGTTTTCTTTGCAGAGAGCAAAAATACCGATTATGCCAATTTCTATCAAGGTTTGTGGGACTGCACAGGAGATGTACCTGATGAGTTGACGTTTAAACGGGGTGATGTTATCTACATTCTCAGCAAGGTACGGGATGCTGCTGGGGTTACATAGTTGTAAAAAGAGAGCCATGGCAGAAAGGCACTTTCCCACAGTTCTATGGGGGGAAATTGGCACTCCCTTTCAGATCCTTTGTTTGCAATCAGATATTCACAGCAATTAATTATTTTGTCAAATGAACTATAATCACATTTAAAACAGAGCCATGTAACAGGAATTAACTTAAAAGCATGTTTATTTACTTGTTAAATCTTGGCTACCATTTGTTAACTGATTTAACGGGAGACAATGTGCTTTCTGCTTGTAAAAGTTAACCTTGTAGAATTTTAAATTATCTTGTAAGTTATGGTTTTTGTTTCCTGTTTTATATTCCTGGCTGTGCTGATTCTGACTTTTTGGGCATCTTGCTACAGAAGATGGTTTGTTTTCTTGAACTATGCTTTCATCTTTGTATGTATATTGTAATTGTTCTGACAGCTCAGGTTCCAAATTTGTTTGCTCTGACAGATTTGGGCAATTTTTAATTTTTTGCTTTCTTGTTTGCAAAGCAAATGAGAAATATAATTCCTCTCATCTAAAGTGATAAGCAGTATAAGCATGACATTTTATTCTACTTTAATGTTGGTTAATTTTCTTATTTTTCCTTAACCCCCCCCCAACAAAAACAAAACCTCTCTGAAAATATATATCTTGTGGTCCATTGAGGTCTACTTCTGAACAATTCATCAAAGGAAATTTCTCTTTTTGCCACTTACTAGAAAAAAGCTGAGCTTTTCAAGTTCTCATTGAAAAAAACACATTTTAAAATGTATCTAGAATATATATCTCAGATATAATTGCCGTTCAGTATAATTAATGCCAAAGATATTGTAGGTCACTGAAATATACAAGTAGGTGCATGAAAGCTAAAGGCAGCTGTTTGTCTTAGTTTCAAACTCTTCAGTTTTGTCACAATTGCTTTAAATCTTTCATGATACCTTTAACTGCAATGTTTCCAGATAATAAATGTAACAGCCTCTGTTTAAATAAATTTAAGATTTATGGATACAAAGATAGTCCTATATAAAAATATAGAAGATATATTACTAATGGTAATGTGACCATGTATGTCTTTTGAGGTATTTCATTGTCACTTAGACTAATAACTGAATTGCATTACTGAAGGCCGGATAACACTCTTGGATTGGGCAGACTTTCAAGCAGTTATACAGCACTGAAGAATGGTACTAATTTAAAATAACAACCTCTTCCCCCTCTCCCTCCCCCCAAAAGGCCATGAACAAACAGATTCCACTGTATGAGTTTGGCCTCTTTGTGGGTTGTTCTTTTCTGGTACGGTATGAGGACTATAAAATCTTAATCTTCAGCTTGTAGGTGAAAAAATAATTTGCTACTCCTTCCTCAAAAGAGTGAGAAATTTAATTTAAAAAATGGGGCAGAATAGAAAAACAGTAGCTTAAGCTGTCCTCTGTATATCAACTGTCTTGTGGTCATGCCGTGATTAATCCATAATCGGTCCTTGAAGCAAGCTTGCTGCTGCTCCAGATATATAGAGCTTCTCTCTTTGGGAATGATTTCTACTCCAAAATACAGCCCAGAAAATTCAGCCCTGTTTCACTTAAAGATTGTTACAGCTTTTTCAGAAAAATGAGTGTTGGCCACTACTGTCAGCTCTGAATTTAGGGTCCCGGGAGGGGAAAGTGCCAGAGAATTATCCATCTTAACCCTCCACTTGATTCAGTTTCAAGGTCTGATCATTTATGAGCTCTTCGTCTGGTAAGTGAAAATATAACCAAAGAAAAAGTGAACCTAACCATCCTGAAGTGGGTCAAGACTTTTCTTCAAAAAATATTTCCTAATCCACTGCATTAATACTTGGATTTTGTGGCAGTAGGTAGGAATCCTTGGCAATTTTTTTATTTTTTCACACCATCTAGTGGTTGAAAATGAGAGATGCAGGTATGGACAGGAGGTGATGTGTGTGGATCCAAAATGGTGTCATAAATTCAGCTTCAGCTTGAACCTAGCTATGGCTTTGTTGCCTTTCTATCATATGTCAGCCAGGTATGAACATTACTCTTGAAAATCTCATTTTGCTCATAAGGGAGTAAGTACGGGTATAACAGTATTATAGTAGGAAGGGTGAAGCATTAACAAAATATCGAGCGTATTTGTGCAGCATGTAATAGTTCTTTGTTTTACAATGAAATATAAATGGTATAGCTTGTTCTGACGAACAAGATAAGATAGATATTTGACTCTCCCAGCAATAGTTATGCCAAAGCAATATATTTTTACCTGCTTTTCAGATACCTTTATAGAAATTAGGGGAAAAGTGACTATTTTATTTCCAAGAAATGAGATCATTAGTACAACAAAAGTAATTATGAACCAATTTAGCAAACTTGGGCATTGATACAATTTAAATAAAGCAAGAGGAGCAATATGTTACATGTAAGCTTCTAGGTGAATGTGTTTTAGAAGAATGAGCAAGGTTTCAGTTTGGCAATGTTTACTTCCTTAAATAGCTAAGCATTATGCAAAGACAAATCCCCCATAATTTGCTTTAAACTGAGCATCAGAATTCAGTGTTAGTGCCATGAGCATGATTTGCATGCTTATACTCTGATAATACAAATACCTATGCTATGCCCGACTAGTGTAATTACTGTAGAAAAGCATGTTTTCCTTGTTTTAAAGGTGCATTCAAAAACTATTTTAGCTATTATCTAAATATTTATGTCCGTTGTGGCTTTTGTGTGGCAGAAGTTCTATGGGCTCTTACAAAAATCTCCCACACTGGAAATGCACTACCACTGCATAAAGGGTAATCTAGATACCAAGTTAACACTCTACTTTCATGGAAAATTTTAGAGCAAAGGGTTAAGTTATAGATGAGATTTCCATGAATCATGAATACCAGAGTGAGCAGCATTATATTGCATTGGCGTGTACTCAAATAATAACAGGGAAAGAAAATTCCAGATTGAGATATAATTTCTGATTTTGAAGTATTAGTTATTGTTTTAATGCAAATATAAATATAAATGAGACGGGAATTAAATTAGTTTAAAAGTCAAGAAATGTCAGTAATTCTACTAAGCAGGTGCCTGCTAACATCTAAGTAAACTTCCATTACTACATGCATTTAGCCGATGGAACTATGGAACTTCCCAACACAAAACATGCACCTAAAGCAAACAAACAAATACTGCAAGTACTCCACTTGCATAAATTGTGCATACCAAACTGGAGAGAGAAAAAAAAAAAAAAAAAAAAGGCTACTTCCACACACAGTTGTCTTTGTTTCTGGAAATTGATTTCTTGAGTAGATCTATGGAAGATTTATAAAAAGGATTGTTATGTCATGGTTTGTTTCCCCATTTATCATACAGGCTTGAAAGCAAAGGCAAGCTCATAAATGAGCAAGAGTTAAGAGCAATCATCCTTTTAGAAAACAGGATGCTCAAGTATTGCATTTCTAATAGTCAATATTAACTAAGAAGCAAATACTAAGAAGTCACTATTAACTGATTAATTAATTAATGAGTCCCTCTACCAGTAAAGCTAGAAAATGTTTTCTACTGCATAGCTGGAGAGGGGTATATAGTTTTCTGAAAGTTCACATGATTCATAGCATAAGTTATAAAAGCCACTTGAACATTCAAACATATTATAAATTAAAGTGATAATAGTATGAGTTTATCTGTACAGATACATCGATCAATCTGAAAAGTTAACTTTTTTTTAAATCAAGTTAACAAGTACTGTTGCAACAGTTCTGTTAATTCTGCTCAGATTAAAACTTTTGAAGTTGAAACTCTCAAAGGTAGAAAAACCTAGAAAAAAGTTTGGGGTTTTTTTTTGTGTAAGAGCCCATAGAACTTCTGCCACACAAAAGCCACAACGGACATAAATATTTAGATAATAGCTAAAATAGTTTTTGAATGCACCTTTAAAACAAGGAAAACATGCTTTTCTACAGTAATTACACTAGTCGGGCATAGCATAGGTATTTGTATTATCAGAGTATAAGCATGCAAATCATGCTCATGGCACTAACACTGAATTCTGATGCTCAGTTTAAAGCAAATTATGGGGGATTTGTCTTTGCATAATGCTTAGCTATTTAAGGAAGTAAACATTGCCAAACTGAAACCTTGCTCATTCTTCTAAAACACATTCACCTAGAAACTTACATGTAACATATTGCTCCTCTTGCTTTATTTAAATTGTATCAATGCCCAAGTTTGCTAAACTGGTTAGAATACTCACATCTCAACCTGTATTTTTTGCTTAGTGAAAAGACAAATAAAGAAATCTCCATAGCTCAGGTTACTGCTTATGAAATAAAGTACAACTTAACAGTGCAGCTGTTTCATAATCAGTGAGAGCATTTTGTACATTATCTGTATAATCTTCATAAAATGTATTTATTTGGTATTTTTCAAAAAGATGTGAAAGGCATACTAAAATCCTGAGTGGTTTTTTTTGTCAAGCTACTTTCTGACTGATCATACTGAGATCCGTATTTAACAGTAATTTCTCTTTCCATGACCATACTGCCTATGTCTGTCTACCTTAGCAAATTGGCAGTACCAATAGAACAGATATGCAGAGTGGAACACTTAGTGCTGAGGCCCCGGTGTCCATACTGTGTGTTTTCAAAGGGGTTTGACCGAAGAGGTCTAGCCTGGTTTTGTGGAAGAAGAACACATTAGTGGTTGGAGCACATTCAAGTGCATCTTCCATTTTAGTTTCATCTGAAAGAAATGTAGTGTGTGTGCTCTGAGACTGACAGCTCTGCAAAGTAAGCCAAGGTGGGGAAAGCGGGAGCACTGGGAGATTCACTTCAGAGGGGTGCTTCTGATCAAAACTAAAATGCAGTACTAAGTTGTACATTTCCTTCTTCTGGCTTGTTTAGGTATATTCCTTACAGAAAAAAAAATAGATACGTGGCTAAACATAAGATAAGAGCAAAGGCCTTTAAATGGAAGGTTAGTTAAGATAGATTATGCAAAGTGACTCTAGCTTTGTTGCTTTGCATACTGATAATATGTAAGCATTTGCGTACCTGATTAGAAAAATTTTTGGCATTGTGTCATCTAACGGAAAATAAAATGGCCCTTCTGTCATTCCAGGGTGTTTTCAGGGGCCAGTTTTGGTTCAGAATTCAGTGTGCTTACCCTGATTTATATTGGAGCTCTTTAATTGGAGTCTATTTTGTCTCATGTCATTGCAGGAAATAAAACCTAATAACGCAACCATACAATAAATCTGAGGCTTATATTCTTAAAGATGACCATTTTATTGCTCTCTTAAAACAACTCTACTACCTGTGTAGAAGTCTTATTCAGTTATCTAAAACATTTATCATTTTCTGCTTTTTAGAGAAAATGCTGTTCTGTGCCAAAAATGCTCCCTGGTTGATAGTGTATCATTCAGCAATTACACCAAAGGAAGTTCTAAAGTTTTTTAGCTAGTCTGTATCTCCTGGATGAATTAGAGGTGTTTTAAAATATTATCTTGCCAAAATTGCCCCCCCAGGGTAGTCTTAAAAAAGAATTTCTCCCTGTTTCCTGCACATCTTTAGCTTGATAGGAGAGGCTACTTATTTTAACCCCAAACTAGGTTATAGGTATGCTTTGCTTTTCAGTTTTAAAGTTTTCAGATCTTCAGCCCGTAAGTTAATATTACTTATAGTGCTACTGGAAGAGGACAGGAGAAAAATCTTGAATTCACACACTTCAGTTGTGTTTTTTTAAAACACAACTCCATTGTTTTCTTCAAGGCATTGAAACACAATGATGATTTTCAGCAACTCTTTTTAAAAAACAAAACAAATAAAAAACCCCACAGTACAAACACAAAAAACATACCATATGTATTGAACAATAGGGACTAATTGCACAAGGACCAGATGTTCTCAACTTTTGCTGAAGTCAGTAGAAGTTAATATGGTGCAAAGCAGCTGGAGATCCTCATTTATGCAGAGGATCTGTTCTAATGGTAGAGATTGTTCTGGAAATCCTCTTGCATATAAACATTTTCTATTCTTGCATATTGAAATTCTCTTCTATATAGTACAAAAATCTTGGATTTGAAAGATACCTGTAAAAAACAGGTAGTGTATTTCTACCTACTGTGTTTTCCCTAAGTGCAAAAACTTACGATCGGTGTCTCACGGAGTCACGGGTACATACGAATCAGTAGAGTGAACTTGGTGGGATGGGGACAAGGAGAAGCGTCTGCTCACAGTGTGTTCAGCTGAGAGCATTTAAGGAGCCTGTAAACCCTGATGGGATTTTTTTTTTCCCCTTGCTATCATAGCATGCTGTACAGAGAGTGTTTTGCCAGCATGTTAAATGTTAAGCCATAACCTGTTCCTTGCCGCCTGTGAAATTACTTCACTTCGGTTAATAAATTTCTGCTGGGGGAAAAAAAATCCACTCTTACAGACAGTGAAAACAGAAGTAGCTTTGAAAGCATTTGGTCATTTGTTAAGGTGGTTGTTCTGTGTTATTTGGCATAATATATTCCACTGCCCCGGTGCTTGTCTTCCAGGGGTTGTGGTGGCCCCTTCCTCCCCCCGCCCCTGCCTAACATTGCCTGGTATGGCAAATGTGTTCCCAGTCACATGGCAGAGCCCTGGCCGCACACTTGTGCATTCTCCTCATTGCAGGGCGGCTGGATCTGGCCCTGCCCCCCTCTCCTATCCCTCTGTTTGCCTTGGAGCAATTCATTTTGCAGTTATTGAATTTCTTTGGAGAGTTATTTTCATACAGCGAGCATCACAGCACCTCTGGATCTTGATAGCATTTCTACATAAGGAGAAAGAAGCTTTGTGTTAGTAATTACCTAACATTGTCAGGAGCTGACTGCAGGCCTCTTTCTAGTGATAACAGAATAACCACATAATGTAGCTTTATAGCACATGATTAATAGAAAATAATTACACATCCTACAAAGGGATGCAATATTTCTTATAAATTGACTACAATGGTTTCCTGTAGATTAAAGGACTCTTTATTATTTTATCAGTCCTTCTGAAGTATAGTCGCTTGCCTATGTTAGCAGTGATGTTAAGAGCTGAATGCAGTGAGGGATACCAGATGGTAAACCCAGTGGTACCTGGGATCTGAAGCTGATGCTTGCAAAAGCACTGTGCTTCCCAACTCTTAAAAATTCATCTAAAAATTGTAACTCTATTCATATCCTTCTGTGTATTAATCATTATTTCCCACAAATTGGGCTTTAGACTTTTATTCTATACATCTTAAGTAGCAGTAATAGACATATGGACCTCACAACAGCACTGTATTAATTAAATTATATTGCTATGAAGGAGTTTATAATTGGTAACGTTGATAGAAACAGTATTTCAATTCGGATTTTATATGTGACTTCAAGAAAGGACTGGGGGGGACTGCTTATCTGCCTGACTAGTAAGCACTCTTTTGTGATACTGAGGACAGAAAGGAGTGGTTAGGAGTTTAAAGAGAAACGTCTGTGCTTTAATCAGTTTAAAAGGGAGCACTATCTAATTATTCTAAAACCTGAGATTAAAGTTTTATATTCTTGGTAGCCAGGTATCTGCATTATATTTTTGTTCAGACTTCTATAGACTGCAGATAGTTTAATTGGGATTCATGTTGCTCTTGAGACCCATGCAAAGAATAGTAATGTAAAGTAAAAGCTTCTGTGTTGCAATATTGTCTGTATGGTTTAATGGTTGCAGTGAATCCTTAAATTAGTTTACTAGTCCGTTGCATCAACATTCATTTAATCTTCTCACTTAGCTTCATGCCAGAGCAGTAAGTGGTGTATTAGTAAGTAGCAAAACCCAGAAAGTTTTCAAAACAGCAGCATGCTTTTAATTTTAATTTGAGGTGTCTGAATTGTTTCTTTAAAAACAATTGTTTCTAAGTTCATGTAGTCTTGCGAAGTGGAACATTTTCAATGGATAATGTAGTCCACAGGCTTTTTCTATGCCATTTGTCATATGCAATTTAATGACCACTTAACTAAGCCACTTCCTTCATTTCATGTATTATTTGTTTTTTTGGCTGAGGTCTAGCAAAACTTGCTTAATCACTCTTGTCAGTCACTTCACGAGTTCCATGTAACAGTTTAAAATCTTCTGTTGCTTTCTCTTGGAGAGATTTATTGCTGAGATTCCAGAAGTATACGTGAGTACTGCTCCTTTCAGCGATTTCCCACTTCAGTCTAGAAATCCAGTTTGTATATTTAACCTGTATATTGTGAGATAAACCACAGATTTTTAAACAGGCTGATCAGGAACATTATAAACTTCAGCGTCAGGGTATTATCTAACCTCTAAGGATTTGGGGTGTAATGTGTACCCCCATGGGAAAGATTATGAGCAGTTCTTAACTTCTGTGGAGAGCAGTTTGCGCTGAAGATCAGGTTCAGATACCTCTAGACTTTCAGATCAGACCCATCCCCAGCAGTCTGTTCTGCAGTGGAAGGGGAAAGAAGGTGGAATTACTTTTGCAGCTTTCATATTTGTGTGTTCACATCGTAAATGAAGGTTTTTCTGCTGCTTTTTATGTGGATTTTATTTAAATCACACTTACTGCAGTATTTTATGGATAGTAAGATAGAATCTTTTAAATCACCAATTCACTGTGAAGAGAAGGAAGAAAATGTTTAAGACTGGTGTTCAGCCTTCCACAATAAGAAAATATAAAAGTGTGTGCATGTCTGCGTGCAAGTGTGTTTAAAAAAACCCAAAAAGGCAAAAAGCAACAACAACAAAAAAGCCTGGGCCCACATGAAAGTGGGCCATCAACAGGGCTTCATCGTAGTTAAGCACAGGGAGAGCTAAGTACACTAAGCACCTCATAGGACCCTAGAGAACTCTCCACCAGGCCAAATATGCCAGCAGCAAATCATTATAGCTCGGGCTCTAATGAAACTCCATTAACCCTTAAGCTCCACTTGACTATTTATAACCGAAAAACTTTATCTACAGTCAAAATAATAGCTTCATCTCAGTAGGACCATTAATTCAAAATCCTACAGCCTTTTGCGTTTCTCATCAGAAGAGCAGTGTAGCAGGAAGCAGATGTTGCTTATCAGAGATATCTGTGTATTTTGTATTTTCCATGTTTGTTCCGAAGTAATTTTCTATCTTACTAATCATTCAATTTTGAATGGGGTCTCTGTTTTAATAATGCTTCATTTGTAACTCAATATATGTGTGTGTGCAATTTCAGCTGTTACAATTTATTGAACTGCTGTTAGGATTGATCTTAAAATATTTATCTCATAGGCAAAAAATTAAATTTGGATCCCACAATACTCTTACTTGGTATTGCTTTTGGAAGATATTATTTCTTTAAACTATTATAATTCATTTTGTTTCATATTTATCTCACTAAGCCTAAACAAATTTCAAACAAAAGTACATTAGTCATCTGTCAGACATATGAGATCTGCCATAGAATTTTCTGCAAGCCTAAAGCAATAGTAGACTGTGTCCGTAGAAAGAGATTATGTATTAGATATATGGTGTTCCCTTTGCATTTGAGCAAAGTAGTTTTTAAAACAAGTTGATTGTAAGTTTCTTAGAGTTTAGCCTTGTGATACTGAAAGAATCCCAGTTGATTCTTGTATGTCAACACTGTGCTATTAGATTTTAGTTACAAAGACAAGGTTTTTATATTTGTGATGAATAAAGGATGGAGAGGTCGGCTATTTTTAGTAGGTGTTAACAGAGAAGCGTGGCTGTAATTAAGAAATTTTCCTGCGTATGCCTGGCCTTTTTAAAATTTAGCTTCTGTCTTTGCCTAACTCTGCATGTGAATGCCTCTAACAAAAAGATGTATTTTAATTTTCATTTGAAATTATTATAACTGTATGTAAGAGAAAGCATCCATAAGGAGTTGCATACAAAACTCTGTTGCATTTATATCAGACTAAAGGTTAATATTGCATATTGTTTTCAATTAGGAGTACAATAGATTTGGCTGGTGGGTAGGAGAAATGAAGGGAACCATTGGCTTGGTGCCTAAAGCCTACATAATGGAGATGTATGATATTTGAGAGGCCTGGGTAAGTACATTTTAATCCAATCTTCTGTAATGGCTTATATGTTCCCTTGTTCTCTGTTTCATAAGTATTTCTTTCCTGGAACCTTTGTAGGAGTCCTGTTAACATAAAGATTATGGCAGAATATATTGAAGGTTCAATTAAAGCACTTTTTCTGGGATTCTTTATGAAATATTAAACCATAGTATACAGAAGATGATGTATTTTTATAACTACGTTCCTTTTCAGGTTGGTTTTTTTTTTTGGTAAAATAAAATTAGCATACTTTCCTAGTTAGTTTTGTTACTTTAGTAATATGTATGTATCTATCTGTGCAGAAAACTGTGGAAGGGGATAGATATTTGGACTGTGTTTGATATGCATGTTTGAGGTTTTTTGGTTAATGATGAACTTTCAACTTCCCTCTCCCTAATCAGGAGAAATCTGCACTTGAAATCAAGAGTGGTGTGCAGCTGCAGTTTACAGACCCAGCCTCTGAAAGAAGATTCTGCCGTACACATTTTGTGGTTTCAGTGAATGTAGTCAAATAATTGCCTTGTGTATATTAAACATTAAAAACTGTAATTGGTCATAATTCTGCGGAAATGTTCTTCTTAGCCACTTCTTATAGAATAGTAATGCTAGCAAATGACATAGATTGTAGTTAACATATGGGGCATAAGCAGCCAAATAGTGCCTGTTGCTCTTAAGCGTAGTAGCAGCACTTTGTATGGCTATAGATTTGTGTTCTTTCAGGGAATTTGGCTATGTTTTCCTGTTCCTCAGATTTAGAAAAATCAAGCTGAACTTCAAAAGTAGAAAACTATTACTCAGCTCATGCATGCATTAACCTTTTAATGCTCACTGTACATTTTGTGCAGTTTCCTAGGAAAATCAAGGGAAATTTATGTGTAATATTGCAAGTCTTCGGGGTATTCTGCTTCCAAATGTTTTTGTATTGTGTTTTAGCCAATGATTTATTTTTCTCATCTATGTAGTATTGTATTGATACTTAATATTTTGTTACCACAAAATGAAAGTTTGGTTCTTTTGCTGATGTAATAAATCAGCCTGTGTGGTAATACTGCCCTGATACCATTCTGACTTGGAGATGTGAATTATGTGAAAATTTGTAAAAAGATAATATATTAAGCCCCACATTTTTTGCTAAGTCAACATGAGCTAAATGGCAGGTAAGAATGATTTTTGTTCGTGGTAGCGTGAAATATTTTATCTGTACCTTACAGATACTTTCACAGAGTCAAGTCTGGATACCTTGTTGATACGTAGAATTTCTGATACAAGTTGTGCAACAGATATCTTCAGCTCTGTGGATTAGTAACAGCTACATGCGGTGTTATTGTCAAATCCAGAACTTTGTGGCTAAAAATATCAGTTGAAACATAAAAAAAGTACACTAAAATACTATCGCTCGTGGACAAGGGGTTGGGCAAGTCAGAGTTAAAACTTTAAATACTCTTGTTTTGGATATGTGCTTTACTATTAGCATGCAAGATCAACTTTTTTGAATCTTCCCACATGCTTGATTTGTGAGACCCTTAATCTGCCAAAGAGGCAGGTCAAGCCAGTCTGCGAATTGCTGAGCCTGTGCAGGTCCCCTTTTTAGTTGCTCGTGCTGTTTATGCTTCAGGCAGGCCCTGGAAACACTGTGGGTTAAAAGGTAATGTTAGTCTGAACTCGGAATTAGATCCTTTCAGTTAAACTAAGATGTTGTGCTTTATGTTAGCTAATGTATGATACTTGACGGTACACTGGATTCTAATAGGAGTCAAACAGGGTACAGAGTTTTGTTGTAATTTTTTAAAAAAGAGATAGTCATTGAAATTGATTCTGTACATTATCAGTGAAGCATTAAAATGATAGATTATAGTCTTCAGATCTTTTACTACTTTAATTTATCAAGTGTACTTGTGGATTGTGTACAGAATATGAAGCGTTAATATCATGGCTAGAAAAGCTCCTTCTCTCTTGTTAACGTGGCAGCGTAATAAATCTGCCCACCGCAATGTCTTTTTATTAATTACGTAATTCCGGATTCCACCACCGCCTACTTTTTTGGGAGTAAACCTCCCCCCCCCGCGTTGAGTGCATACGCGCGAAACTTGATTTAGGACAGGACCAGCGCGGGGACGGCGGCGCCGAGCCCGCAGCGGCTGTGCGGGAGCCGGCGCTGCCGCTGCCCGGAGGAGGGGAAGGGGCGGCGGGCTGAGACGGCGCGCTGCGCTCCGCTGCCTTGCGCTGCCCTGCCCTGCCGTGCCCTGCGCGCCCGCGGCGGTAGGTGGCAGCAAATTTTCACAGCACGGGAGGAGGCCGAGCCCGTCCCCTTCCCCCTTCCCCGCGCCGCTTCTGCCGGTTTTCCAGGAGAGGGAGTCCTTACCCAAGCGATGAGGAGTAGGCCTGCCGAGCGCTTTCTCTCCTGGGTGGTGGCAGCCAGAGGAATAAAGTGTCTTTTGTCTGTAGCTCTCCTTCAGGGTTCCATCCCCCCCCCCCCCCCCCCCGCTCTTAGTACATATGGGGGGCGGGGGGAGTAAACAAACTGCCTTAAAATTCAAACTGTGAAAGATGTCCTGAAACCCACTTGGAAGTGTCTTGGAATAAACCAGCAATGGACCATGGAAGAATTGTTTACTTTAAATCTGTGCAAATACCATAACCTTTTTTGGATAAGAAAATCTCCGTTAATACTACTTAAACAAAACGCAGTGGTAGAAAATGCTAATTGCTTTATTTTCTTTGTGTACGGAGGTTGCACTTGTCTTTCCGTGAACGGTAAGACAGCTAATTTTTTAAAAGATGATTGCAAGTGATATTTTGTACAGCGTTTTACTTGATTATTTGCTCTGTTCTGGATTTGTAGTATACTGCCATTAGATCTTACAATAATGTTCTACTCTGCAAATTTTTAAGGTTCAAATAAAGTTTAATTGTTTGCAAACTGTTATGATGCTAATAATTCAACAGCCTGCTGTGTTACTAATGAAATTACTTTGTTATGATTAATTTGGAAAATAGTGTGTTGATTGTAGTAATTAAGCACAACAAGGTGAAGTAAATGATTCTAATGCCATCTGGCCTCCAGACTGAATGAAGAAATGAAATGGGGCTGTCATTTGAATTTATTCAGAGAAGTAAGGGTAATACAAATGCTTTTTATAGCAGAGGCACCCGGATATAATCATGCCACTCTCTAGTATTTTTTCATGTACTTCTATATACAGATAAATGGTTCACATATTTTTTCCAGCATCTAGTTAGGATATACCTCTTTGTGCATACTGCCACTAATTACATGTACTGATGGTAGTGTATGCACTGGTTCTTCCATCAGAGAGATCTATGTATAAGATTTAGAGACGTGATGTGCATCAACCTACCTTTTGCTCCTCTACTAATGATAAAAACTTTTTTTGACTGGAATTAAGCTGAATGTGAATGCTAATTAAGATCCCATTCTATATTCAAAGCCAAATGCATAAACTTTCTTCTTTTTGGCTCTGAAGTCTGGGTATGACACAGCATTAGAAGGAGCGTAAGGAATAACCCTTTAAAACCTGATCCAATGACTGTTGAAACTGAGAAGCTATTGAATTTGGTTGCTTCTGGATCAGGCTCTCAGACCAGTGACGCAAAACCAGGCACTACAATTTCAAAGTGCCTTTCGCTGAATACTCTTTGTCCTCTTTCTGAGAGGGATGCAGTTATTTCCGTAAGCTGAACTAAACAAAAGAAAGGCACTGACTTCTCTGTAGCCAAAAGATTGAAATCGATTTTTCTATCTCAGGTAAAGCAAAATGAAGTTGTGGCTGTAGATCAGAGTCCTGGCTTGATAAAGTTTACTGGGATCTGTAGGGAAGCTGTAAAATATTAAAAGATGGGATGAAAGTACCCAGGTAGATGACAATGGTGTGCTTTTCAGCTGCATGAGCCATTTGATGTTTTTCTCATCTCTCTCCCTCAATTGATGAAAAATTTATTAGTATGTAACTGTGGGAATAAGCGTATGCATGGAAACCTTATAAACAACTTTCCACTTTACGTAGTACAATGTACTGATAAACTGCAAGACCTTCACTTACCAGGGTTTCTCTGAAGCTGACATTTCTCAGACAAGTGTCTGCTTAATTCCATCTTTATTTAGAAAAACTGACACTGAGCTCAGTGAAGAGTGCTCTGCCAAATCTGCATCTCTGATTTAGAGTTCATTTCCTGCCCAGCATTCCGTGTCTTACTGTGAGGGACCAGCACCAACCAACTTCAAACTATGGACTTAAAATTGTGGATTGAAGCTGGGTGTAAGCACAGTATTTCATGCTTGTGGGATGAAATTGTGTCTTGGCCAGTCTCTCCTTGCTACAGGAAGAAGTAAATGGGGGCAGAGATGGTGACAGGATGTGTAGGTCAAGGGGATGCCACTTTTTTTATCCAACTGTGTTGTGCCATGGAATATATATATATATTTTTTCCCTTTAAATTGTAAAGGGGATCAGGCAGTGATAAGCCATGAATTGTTATATCATAGTCTTTTATGGATTTCTTTAGGAGTGATTTTGTAATGGGTTCTAGACAATTCTGTTTCTGCTGCCTGGAATTTTCCTTAGTCCAAACTACCACAGAGAAATTCGTAGGGAGCTGGGTTCAAAGCAAAGTAGAGGAAAAACCTCTGCACCTGAAAGCTATGCCAACATGAGTCAAATTTAAAACTGGAAATGTCAGCTTCTTCCCAGCCTTTTGGGAGGAACAAGTCTTTTAATTAACAGGAAAAACTTAAAAATCCAAAGAGTCATCTTGTAGCAATGTGTGGGAGAATAAAGTACAACAGTGCAGGCAGGCTGACAACTGCTGCTGGGAGATGAAGAGGCAGATAGTTTCAAATGCCACTAAAACCCGTTTATTAATTTTCTGCTGTAGCAAACTGATGTGTTGGAACTTTTATCCTAAAGTAGCCTCAGTGTCTCACAACCAGTAGAACAGACTTCCTTTCACCCTCTGTTGTAAAGCGTGCTACTCCATAAAGATATTTGATGGCTAATGAGCATTTTACAGCAAGACTTTAAAGTTTATGCTGTGAGATGAAAAAAAAAATCCACATTCAGTTACAGTGGGAGGATTTATGTTGGCAGAATAGAATTACCAGTTTGGCCACTTCCAGTGTGCCGTAATTGCTTGCATATTTGTAAATAGCGCCATGGGATTTTTAATGGCCACAGGCAATCAGGATTTTAGTTTTACACCTCATGTTACAAGACAGGGTACGTAGCACCACAGAACTGACCCCCGTGCAGAACTGCCTGGATTAAAGGAAAAAAAGTATTACACAGGATCATTATCAATCTTTCAAATGCCAGCAGCATGGAAGTGTGCCTTGGCAGTCTCCCACCCAAGAGCTGACATGGCCCAATGCTGCTTTTTAATAGTCAAATCTAATAGGGTCAGCATGAGAAGAGCAGAGCGCAGACAGTCTGACAGGCATGGGCAACTCAGTTTATTCATTGGCGGTCTTCAGCCTCTGAGACTTGTTTCAGTTTGGAAGGGAAAAGATGAAATCTGTGAACAGTCATGTGGCATCAGGGAAGCAGAGGGACCTTCTTCCTTTTCTGCTGCTCTCTTCCGAGAGGACTGCCATTCTTTCCTTATATTTAAATTAAAAGCAGCCAGGCATGAATGCACACGTATGTGTGGGAAGGAGTGGGTTTTATACTATAGTGACTTACAATCATGTTTTGATGCTGGTTTCTCCTTTCTAAAAGGTGTTCATGTCTGCATGCTCATAATAGCCACACTACTACAGAAAAATGGTATTTCTAGCTTTTTAAAAAATTATATTTCCAGTTGTTTAAAGGCTCTATTCTAGTAACTTCTCTCTTGTCCTACGTTTCCCATCGCGATAATACTGTTAGTGCGTTATGTCAGGTGCCTCTTATCAAAATCTGTGTGTCTTTTGTGACACTAATTTTTATTTGCCTGTACCAATAAAATACTCCAGGCTCATTTTTTTGCAACATCTTTTCCCCTTATTTTCAAGATAATTTTGGACTTAGTTCTAAGGTATTAGATGACAATAAAGGGGTGGGGGGGTAATCTATGCATCTAGATTTCCATTACTTAACAGAAAAATAGGCAATGCACATTACCAACTATGAGAACTGTTTTAGATGGTCTATAAACTAACCAGCTTCCTATCCATTCATTCTTTTCTGCTTCTGAGACTGGCACATTACAGATGATGTGGGTACTTAACCACTTCTAGACTGAGATTACCTATTCAGCTACTTACTCTATTATGATAGCCACCCAAGGTCACCTATAGGTCATTATCGACTTGTGACCAGAATTGCCTTCCTTCTAATGTATCTGGCACTGCTTTGAAGGCAGCATTCAGGAAACAAGCATCTTCTCTCATGGGCTTTGTAAATTTTCGGAAGGTGAGTGAAACTTCAAAATGCAAAGGCATGATCCAAAATAATCTCTCTCCAAGCCATGTTTATGACTTGCGCTTCTGTAAATACTCTGTCTTCACTGTACTCCTGCATCCATTTACTTATACAAAATAATGAAGAGGAGAACGTGTACCATGAGGCGTCTTCCTGAAACGTCAGATTTTTACAAAATTGGATCAAATTGATGTTTCAGGTGCAGACTAAGGAAATGCCCGCTTGAGAGCGTGAACCTGAATCTGTACCAATGGTAGTCTGTGTCAGACTTAGTCAAGCAGTGGAGAAGGAAGACTACGTGGCTGGCCCTTTGCTGAAAACTGATCCTTACTGATCTATGTTCAATATCATCTTGGGCCCTTCAGCTGCAGTGTTGCTACTGAACATGTCTAATAAATTCAGTGAGCAATTTATGCAGGTGTTTGTCCATCAGGTGTGGATCGGGGTTTTGAATTATAGCCTGGTCTGACAGAATGGCATATGAAACCATGATGCGATACGTCCCTGTTTACGTATCCTCAGACAAGCTGATGATTCCAAGAAGTGTACGTGGACCACAAGGGGTTTTCATCATGCCCATTTCATTAAATGGTAAAGGTAATGTATTTCAGTGGAATTCTATTTTGCACATTCTGGTTGATGTCGCCCCTGTTAAGGAGGCCTTCATGTAAAATACCCTTGCTTAGTTGTCAAAACATTTGAAATGTGGGGAATATATGTTATGGTAATGCAGTCTAAAATTGACCGGAGTGACTCATAGGGATCATTGAACAGAGTACTGATCAGCTACTGAGAGCGTATTTATTTCATTTGGTAAACAGTGTTTGATTACAAATTAATTGTGATAATTCAGACAATTATTTCAGTAATTTTGTCTAGTTAACAGTAACAGTGGACATACTGTTTGCTAAATGTATTAACTGAAATTACAGTAGCTATTCAGACTACATTCATCATAATACTAGCATCTGCCCTTCCTACGTCTGTGGGCTCTTGAATGTTTTGCTCATCCTAAGTGTTGTCATTTCTGCTGGTATTACAGAAAAAAATTGAAATGTAGGCAGTTGTCAATGACACAAATGTCTTCTGTCTTTTCCACTGTCTGCTTCTTGAAAACAGAGTCAGTTCTGCATGTACAGTCTGAAACAAGGGAATTTAGCCGTGTGACTCCCCCTTAACCTCAATGGAAGTTATGTAGGTAATTCTTAATGTGAGGGCACAGTATTAACTCCTTATTGACAATAGTAAGCATTCAGTCATGTAGTTCCCTTGGCTTAATTGGAAGTGCTCCTAAAAATTCCTACTCATGTGAAATACAGGATTTAAAATCAAGTTGTTAGTGTTGTGGGAAGTTAATTTTTGTGATTTAAAGGATACCCCTAACCATGAGTTAACCACCTGGATATAGGCTGCCAGTTTATCTATGAAGTATTTCCTGATGTTCAAAATCACTCTGTGCCCAGCACTTAACAAATACGGGGAGTATTATGAACGCAAGGTGAATGGCTTTGGTGGTTCTGGTCTCCAGCTCCCCAGAGAAGATCTCCTCAGTGCAAGATAGTTCTTGTAACCGGGTGGAAGTATCTAACGTGCTACTCATTTTGAACTCCCAGTTCACACACCGATGGTCTGTAGACTCTGGGCTGAGGTCTGATTGATTATGCCAGGATTAATGGGGACTTACTCTTCCGAAAACATCAAAGGTATGCCAGCTGTACGCCAGTGTAGCGAAAATTTGTGTTTGACCCCGTCTGTTTCATTGTCCCCTCCCTTTCCCTACCAAATCTAAATTGTATAGGGGCAGATATTATTACTGTCTTCAGCAACCTTTATTATAGACAGCTGTCAATGGCAGATGAATGCTTTGGCTGTGCCTCTATCCTTCAGCCAAGGACTAAGTGTATAATAATGAGGATTTATCTTGTTATATGGGTATACTGACACAGAATTATAACATCTGTATATGGGCCACTGACAGTCCCCATGTCTCCCAGTATATTCTATTTTCTCTAGGCCAAATTTATTGCTCTCATAATTAAGTCCAATCCTGAGGACTTAATGGAGTTGCACATTCTGAAAGTAGCAGGAAATACGGCTCTTGCCTGGCCAGGAGCCTGCGCAGTGTCTGCTCCGGTCTGCCTGGGGTGTAATTCCACCCCTTCTGAATAAAGGCTGAGTGACACAGGGCATAGCTTTAGAAGAAACTCTGAATTGGTCATTTTTATCATTTGCTCCATCTCATGTTAGGAATGCTTGAGTGACCTTTTGTTCGCAGTAAGGCTTACACCCCTAGTTTGCTAAATGGGATCATGTTAATCATTGGATGACACCACAAAATAACAGGCTTACATTGCTCCCAGGTAGAGGCAAATTAGGCAGAAGGTGAAGCTTTCCAATGGTGAGGGCAGCGAAGCGTTGGGGTTGGTTGCCTGGGGAGCTTCTGCGATTTCCATTTCTCGAGGATTTGGAGAACCTGCAGGGAATGAACTCACCTGCTAGGAATGACTGAACCATGGTGATTCCTGCCTTGGGGTTGGGGCATGTGCTAAATGACCTCCTAAGATCTGTTCCAGGCCAGTTTTCTGCAATTCTTTAAGTCAGTGGTGAGCTGACACAGCTCTGAAATGGCAGAATAAGTACAAGTCCAGTCTTAGTTTTTCTTTGCCTGGTATACTAAAAATGTCGCTGCTCTGGGGGTTCACATGTTCCTCATCCCCTTTCAACTTCACAGACTCCAAGCAGGAGCCGACTTCACTATTTCCTGCCCAACAAGCATTTTAATTCATTACCTCAGTAATTAATTTGGCCCACAATTAGTATCTTAAAAAAGTTAAAGGCTTCTTTCAAGTATCATATACCTTGCTTTGCCTTAAAGCGTGTTTGGCTGTACCAGATATTAAACCAATTTTGAGTATGTGCAACATTACGTTGATTCTAATTGCCGTGGAAAGCACTTCACTCGTGCATTTTTAAGCAAAACAGCCACAATTTCAAATTGTAGCCATTTATTCACCTCAGGTAGTTAAATTTTAGTTACCACTTTGGTGTTGAAATGTCTTAGGAAATAGAGAAAAAGATAAAAATAGTCTTCAGTTTTGTCTGTTGTTTGTTTCCCCTCTTTTGAGAACAGAAAGGGATTTTTCCAGAGTCCACTCAAGTAAATAGAAATGTCAGGTCCACCTGTAAGGATAGTCGTCTTTTTTCTTTTTTTTCATACTCTATAATTGAATGTATGACATATATTTAATCCTGGCAGTATTCTTTATCTCTGTGAGAAGGCCTTTTAATTCTCTGTGTAAGAAAGTGTTCTGTGATGTGGCTACCTGATTTTATTGAAACTCACATGTCAGGAAAAAAAATCATTGCTTTCCCTGTCAAAACTGACAGTAATTACGAGGCCAAATATATAGCTGTGATTGACTTGTAAAACTAAATCTGTAATATTTCAAGTTTGTAAGTTGACTTGTGCAGCTTTCAGGAAATATAACCTAGTATTTTCTTTGCAAACTGACACCTCTTTATCCATTTCTTTTATCGTCTTTGTTTTTATTTGTGAGGGTGGGGAGCAGACAGCATTTATATAGAACGTACTGGATGGCATTTAACAAGTCTGCTTCTGGGGAAAAATAGCATTCTTTATAGCTAAACAGCAGCTAAAGTAAAGTCAGAAAGGTTTAAGCACACAGTTCCTTTTATGTGCTTCTCTATGCATAATCTTTCAGCAATAAATACTGCATATTGATTACTTAATTGTAATGGAAACATACTTGGACAGGAGCAATGTTATAGCCTATTTACTGCCTTAATTTTTAAAGAGTTTTTAAATTTTAAAATGGATAGTGCACTAAATGCAGTGCTGTGCTCTTCTGTGCAGAACTTGATGTAGAAGGACTTTCTCATCAAGGCTGTGTTACTAAGAGCTCTTTCCATTTCAGCTGCCTTCCTTTCTCTTACCTTTGTAAAACCAGAAAAAAATCTGTAATTGGTGTTTAGCCTCTCTTAGCATGTGTGAAATTCACTTCAGATCAAACAAATGGCTTTAGATTGATTAGTGAAAAAGTCCCCAAATAGGGTTCTGTAGAGAATTTAGATTTATTCAGACTAAGTAGAAAAGTTTCACTTGTTTATTTGCCTAAAATAATCAAACATGTGCAATAGTTTCCTGGTTAATGAGGAACATTTCTGAGGACTTGTAATAAAAAGTGATCCTTCTTTGGCTGAAGGAAAAAAAGGCACCTACACATTAAATAAGTGGGTAAACCAAATGCTGGCTTAAAGACTTCCTAAAGGTGAACAAACAGCACTGCCTGAAAAAAAAATAAAAAGAAGAAGAAATATCTTAAATATCACATAGCATGTAGTCCTTTAGCTGGAGTACAAAAAATAAATACAAGTGTTGAAGCGATATACATTAACAGCCACAAAGAGGCACTTGGAAGTGGCATCCACAATCTTGTATATTGTTTCAAATGTACAATACCAGATTATTTTGGAACAGAGAAGATGAAGTTTCCTTTACAGGAGAAATTATTCTTCATTTTACTTCATCATTTCTAGGCTGTTGGGTATTTGGATGATATTGCTGTTGGGCTTTTAATTTTTCTTTCTTTCTGTCTTTTTTTTTTTTTTTTTAATTTTAAATCCAAACCAGTGAAGCAAAGCCTGGGAAGTAGTAATTTCTTTGAATCTTAATGCAGTCTGTCTTCTTAATGAGCCTACTGCACTGCCCTGAAAACAGCCCTTTACAAATAAACATGCTGGAAGTGATTTAGCCACAATGTCCAGACTGTGTAAACATCTAATTATTACAATAAAATTGTCAATAAATATACATTACTGCTCCCTTTTCAAACGTTAACCAACTTTCTCTTTGCTTGATAAAAAGGTATAAATTGTATTTTTATGTCTCAGTGGGTTTTGTTTTCATTACTCTGCTTGCTGCTCTCCAGACAAAAGAACGCAGCCTAATGTCTGAGTTATTCCTGGATGGTGAAAACTCCTACAGTTGTTTATTAACATCAAGTGTGATGTTTCCTTTCACAGCAAAATGAACTCAGAGCTTTCACAATCTGATGTTTAGTCACGGCATCTTTTTTAAAAAAAAAACAAAACCAAAAAGGCTATAAAACCTGTTATTGCAGTTGCTGTAACTGTGGGATAGGCACACAATTAAAACCCACTTATTAGAGGGAGGAAAGGACATAATGTTAGATTAGGACTGAGAGAGAAGATAGGAAACCAGGGTAATTTCCTCAAAAATATGAAGTTCTGCTTCCCAAATTATGGCATCGTGTTGACCATAAATGTGGCATGAGCTCTCCCCCCTCCCCCCCATACGTAGCCCCTTCTCACATTTCTTATATAACTGGAACATTAACATTAGAAAAGCAGAGCGATATTGAATCCTAATGAGGTCTGGCCCTATATGCTCCAGCAGGAGAAGAATGAGGATAATTCATTTGTATGCCACGAAGCATTCACAACTCCATGAGCATCCCCGTGGCTTCGGCTTGTGGTGCTGATCATCTGTTCCTACTTTAGGGGGTTTCATTGCTCTGAGCAGCATCTGAGCTGGGGAAAAAATAGTTAACCGCTTTACTGCTAGCTTTTGTTATATAATGACAATTTAATACGGTGGCTATTTTTTTGTTAACCTGCTTTAAAAAGGTCTTTCAAATGGTTAAATTAATCTTCTGATTAGCCGTGCCTGCCAGGTAAAATATAAGGAGGAAAATGATGTGGAACACAGCAGTGTAAAATGCTTTAGCCAGTCTTGGTAAACATGTCTATTTTAAATAATCAATGTAATGACAGGCAGCCATTTGCTCAGAAAATATTTTTTTAAAATACTTTTTATTCTATTTTACTGCCTGTGTTCACACTGCTTTTTTATCCTCTTTTTTAAACACTGAAGATACTCAGCAGAGTGACATGTTACTTAAAAAAAGAAAGCAGAAATGTTTACCAGAATCAAGGTATAAAAGATTCGTGCAAATTGCCATGTAAAATGATCTGCACAAAAAGGCATCGGGGAAGAGAGTGAAGGCTGTGCCAAACAGATGGCACACCCTGCTGTGTTTTTGATTGAAAAAGAAAGGTAACATTTGCAGCCACGTCAAAGAGACAGTGATCAGCTAAACAAATTGGTCTCCGAAGTACACCATTGCTGGAGCAAACCCTGCTGCAGGGTACAAGCGAGGTTGTATTTCACAATAATGCCGTGTGCGTGTTGCGGCTTTCCGAAGTGAAGGGAGATGTCCCCCTTTCATCTCTCCAAGGCGAGCAAAAGCCTTTGTTGAGATAGACTGCAATGTCCTCTGCAAAAGCGGCAGAGAAACCCACAGACAATAAACACTGGGTTTT
>NC_068940.1:71712034-71809534 GCF_026419915.1 Harpia harpyja
AATATTCCCTTAATGATGTTAAACAGTCGTGTGATTCCAAGTTTAATGTAAAAATCCTATCTTCAAACAACCACAGTTACCTACAAATTAAGTTGCCAGAAGGGAAATTTAGTTTTTTGTCTTATGTTAGTCCTTGAGAAATATATTACTTGGAGCAGAATAAAATCCCTTTTTTGTTTTTTTATTGGGGGGGGGGGGGGTTGGTTTTTTTTAAATGTTACAGTTTATTATTATTATTTAGGAGACATTAAAACAAGGCAATGGTCAACAACAATCACTTTACAGCACTTGCAGGAGGTGGGAAGCATAGTGTACTGTGAAGCAGAGTAGTAAAGGATGCTCTATGTGGCGGTTGCATGGTAGATCCTATCACCACATAAGTTCAGTGGACATTTACACAGCAAATAACTTCCATATAGAAAAGGAGCTAAAGCTTGTTTAGGACCAATAAAGAGAAAGTAACTTATTTTGTTGACCTGCACTCTTACGAGAGTTAAGTGATACGATGGTATTCCTACCTCACTTGTGAGACACACAGATTTTAAGTGCTTGCTGTACTTCTGTACCTGGGTTTCCTAAATCCCGCACCCCTCCTCCCAGTAGCTCTAAGCAGCAGCTCAGTGCTTGCTGAGAGGTTTTACTGGTGACTGAGCTCCAAACCCAGGGTGGCATTAGAAGTATTTGTGCATCTGCTGCTTACCGGCATTAATTCTTGACCAATGGGAGAGGCAGCGTGTGCTGGCAGGGGCTGCGTGGGACCAACACGGTGGATGCTGGGGGGGCTGTCGCTGAACTGGAGGACACCTGAGTGACTCACTGGTGGCACAGATGCTCCAGCACTTTGATGGCCAGACTGGCTGGTGCCTCGGAGAGCCAGCCTGAATTTTTGATCTACCTCTTGCATGCAAAGTTTCAAAGGCAAATAGGAACTTCTGGAAAAAACTGTCACTGACTCAGAATAAGGCTTTCTTTTCTTTTTTTTTTTTTTTTCTCTCTAGTATCATTATTGGTAGACCCCATACAATAAACAGTGGGCATTGCTGGTTATACTGGGTATTAAGGACTCCCTGGTGTGTACCAGGAGGAGCTGGTTTGGGGAGGGGTTCAGCCTCTACAGAAAGGTGGTTTAAAGCCCATTGCTTTGGCAGGCTCAGACCTGCGGGCCACGGCTTAGCATTCAGAAAAGCTGCACTGAGTCGCCAGTGCTTTCCTGATATCAATGCCATTTGACAACCTTATGCATCTTTCACTGAAGTGTGTTTGAATGATGCTTGGCTTTCATCCTTAGGCCATCGAATGAAACTAAGCACTTGTATGTGTTAATATTTTGCTGATAGGTGGAGAGATTAATTTTACAAAGCATTTGCTCTGGCTCCTGATGAACGTTTCAAAATTCTCTTGTTAGCTCCAGAAGTGGCACCAATGTGAGCACTTGCATCAGCAGGAGGTTTGTGGGACAGCCCCCGACCCCAATTCGTGACCTCCGAGGATGAACTGGCACTTTTGGGGAGGGGAGGAGGAAGAAATATCAAAATGGGGTTTCTTATAGAATCATAGAATCATAGAATCATTTCGGTTGGAAAAGACCTTCAAGATCATCGAGTCCAACCATTAACCATGCCCCCTAAACCATGCCCTGGAGTACCCTGTCCACTCGCTTTTTGAATACCTCCAGGGATGGTGAATCAACCACTTCCCTGGGCAGCCCATTCCAATGTTTGACAACCCTCTCAGTAAAAAAATTTTTCCTAATATCTAACCTAAATCTCCCTTGCCTCAACTTGAGGCCATTTCCTCTTGTCCTATCTCCAGCCACCTGACACAAGAGACCAACACCCACCTCACTACAACCCCCTTTCAGGTAGTTGTAGAGAGCGATAAGGTTACGTTGTCCTTGGGCTAGAGCAATGTTGCTGTTTGGCCAACTGTTATTTTTTAATACGGGATGGCCGGAGTCCAAGTAAGGGTTGTGATGACCTCAGAGATCTGGTGTGGTTCATGGCTGCAAGGTCTGCGGGAGGGTGGCAGCCTGCCAGCCCCCTGTACATCGTTTGCAGGTTGTGGTTTCTGACAGGCCGGTGTTAGTTATTGTAAATGGGTGACACTGCCTATAACTCACCTTTAAATCTCACCTCACGAGTGTCAGAAGACCTGCGGGTATGTGCTCGTGCACACAAAGGCATCCCCGTAGGCACGTGCCCACCTACGCTCACCTGCAAAGTGCTTGTCACCGCCGTGACTTACCTCGATATGATTGACGATAATTAGGTTTCAGCTGCCTTCTGATGCAGAAATACACACCACCACAGCGTGGCCAGTTCTGCTCTCACAGTCATGCCTCTGAAAGGCTATCGATTCACGCTTTTACATTTTTAAAAGGTCATGGCAATAATTCCGCCTGAATTGTGCTAAGTGAAAATAGTTTGCAGAGGTAATATGGTTCCTGCTCACTTCCAGTGTAAACAAAAGCCAGTGGTTTTTATTATTGTTTTTAGTATATTTTAATTACATTTATTTGCCTCGCTCTTGCACTGTATCAATGAACTATTTGTAAAGTTGTAAGGCAAGTGACCTTCAATATTATAGAACTCTTGGTTGTGTGCAAAGATATTTTATTTTTCTGTTATGTAAGGTATGCTGGAAGCACTTATCATAATACAGTGCTCAAAAATTAAAAGCATAAGAATAAAAATTGCATTTTTCCCCTTGTCCTGTCATATATTTATCCATTTTAATAAGACAAAAATATCTACAGCTTTATGACTGTGGTATTAAATGTGCTTACTTTTTGTAAAATATCATTGTAGTTAAACAAACAGCCTTCTCTGGCTTGACTGGGAACAGATTGTTCCCAACAGCTCGTTTGACTAACAGGCTATATCATGCAATGAGTTAACTTATTAGAACACATAGTTACTGCAGCCCAAGTGCCCTAGAAAGATGACAGGAAGCTATGGATGCTGTGGCATAAATTATTTCAATAGCTGCACTGCAATTAGTGACTTTGTATTCTGTCTGGTTTACGGGACTTACGACCAGGGCTAAACTCATGAAGGAGAAAGAGAAGGTAAGATTTTATGCACAGAATGAGCCTTCCTATAGTTTTTTTTCCTGTTTCGTTTGTTTTAAATTATTTTACTGTGTCAATCACGTGTACATCAACAGAGCTCTTAGATTTTCTACCAGCACAGCTTTATGCCTCTGCACGGAGCTACTGAAGAACACAGCTGAACGTTCCCACCGTACACCATGGGCTTTGCCAAGGTGATGTCCTGTGTATGGGAGTATATGGAAAAAAGATTTTCCTCCTAATCATTTTTAGCATTAATGGTAAGTGACATATGCAGAGATGGAAGCTTAAACGTACTATGTTCCTATGTGCCTCTATTCAGTCCCACTACAGTTGCCATAATTCAGTCCACAATTGGTTGTTAATTTACTTTAATACATGTGTCTGTAGCAAGAGGAGCTGATAAATAGTGAGAAAGTAAGTGATAGGCTATCTAACCTTCTTCATATAGATGAAACACTACAGAGCTGAAATCCATTCATGCTCCCTGAACACAATGCTGTATTCTGGTTTTCTATTCATAGTGTTGTAAATTTGTCAGCCTAATGGGACACTTTGTAAGACGTTTTCCTTTTTAAGTGCTTTAATGGGAGTAGGTATTACATTGATCCAAAATCTAGCCTAACATTTCATATCATGGAGTCTGGAATTGTGTAGTTAGCTGCATAAAAGTTAAGTGGTGTTTTGTTCTTCCCTTTATTTTAAGCTGAATTTTGCCAATCTGATACTCAGCCTGCTGTTTATATATGGAATAAAATCAGCATGCGGTTTGGCCACCGGGGTCATACTGTATTTTCATTTGGTATAAACACAAGTGGAGGTGGTAAGTAGGCAGAGCACACAGCCAAACTTGCATCTTTTTTACCTCTTTCCCTGAAGTAGAAGGGCTATGGCAGTGGGTATGAAATAGCCACACTAGGATAGACCCAATGCCCATCGAGGTCAGTAACCTGGTTTTTGACAACTGAGACACTGACAGAATGAGATCCGTGCAGATATCCGGTGATACTTCCCTAAAATATTCGCCAGCACCCACTAATTTGTAGGTCAAGTACTTCTTAGGCACAAGTGATGTCTCTATATTTAGTACCATGGGTGGATTTTTCTTCCCCAAAAGGGTAAAGTGAACTTGGTTACTCTGTATGATGAGTGGCAAACTTTGGGAACAGTTTACAGTATGAACATTTGTGATGGATCTTATGAACTCTTGAATTTTGGACGTTTGGGTTGAATAAGGCTGATACTAGGTTTGATATGGCCATGGCCATACACCAGCCAGAAAAATTTGTGTTTAAAGGCCAAGAGGCAGATGGGTACCTGACAAAAATGGCTAGTCAACAAAAGTCCTGCTCTGAGAGAGATGTGGAAATGCTGAGATGCAGTCAGGCTCTGAACTATGCTTTTAGCTGAGTTGAACTGTGATGTGGTGAACATCTGCCTTGCACATAAACATTGTTATGGCACGTTATAGGTCAGGATTTTTACTCAAATATAAGTTAGCTCTGATTTCTCCAGCCTCCCAGTATCGTTCCTGATTTAGGAAGAGAAGCATTTTCCCTAAAACTGTCTAAAGCAATAGAAGTGAAATATTCTGGGAAATTATGAGTTAGGGGACAATGGCACAAGATGAAGACTTGTAAAATCAGTAAACCCGAGGGCCTTGCAAGGAACCTGACAAACCCCATCCACAGAACAAACTCCTTGAGAGCGAAGAGTCAGGGGAACCCCCTGAATCGTCAAGTGCTTTTTGTTACCCTGCATGGTCGTGTGCAACCTACAAGCCTGGGCTCGACAGTGTAGAGTTCAGACAATGTACCCACGGCCCTGAACACGTATTGATCTGTGCTGCCGCAGCTCCGTGCTTATAGCCCAAGCTTTTCCCTGTGCCTTTGTGTTACAACCATGTGCTAGACTTCCTCTGAGAAGGACTGCATTTATTCCAACAAAAGCCATCAATCTGTGACATTGTTTATAACAGGGAGAAAAAAGTCAACATCAGAAATCTTTTCTGCACCTTATAACCTTTGAGATTTATCATGGCTTGGATTTCTTCAAGGGTTGACAGTAAGGTGACAGAATGAGCTGTCTCATGATTTCTTTTTTTGTTTATTGGTTCCCTGTGTAGGAAAAGGCTCTATAAATAATAATCACCGATGCAGGCTGGTACAATTGTTAAAGACATTTAACCTGCTGGCTATAACCGTCTTCTGAAGTGGTGTTTTCCTCCCTGGTTAATAGGGGGGCACTGGTGCTGCTGGGAGAAAGACGGCAGAAGTTTGGAGCATGTTGGTTGTGTACTTGGTGAACTTCTGCTGCAGAGAAATGTCAAGGTCAGAACATGATTGAAGAACCTTCTTCCTCTCTTGAAGCCGCTGTTCCTGTATGATATTGTTTTCCACTGTAGAAGGTTCTCTTAAAAATGAGGTTGAGATCCCTAAAGAAATTGCTTCAATCAGCAACAGTGCTTAATGACTGTTAATGGGAAGTGGAGATAGGATAGTAAGTGTTACTTTGATTAATAAGAGAACTGCAGAGAATTTAAATTGTGCCACTGATGGATTATTTTCTTCAAGCTTGATAAGCGCTTCTCATTTGTTCTTAAATTTGGTCAATACTGTTAAAGACAGCAAAATGAAGTATAATTAATTCTATTACTGCTACTCAGACCCAGTGTTACTGGGAAACAGATTGCGATGCAGACAACAATGTTAGGTAACACTTCTGACAGGTTTATCATATGAGGACCTGTCAGTCCTCAAAAGTAGAGAACCTTTTCTCCTCCATGGTTAGAAACTGCCCAGCACTAGTTGCCTTTCTTAGCATGTGTCAGAAACTGCCCAGCACTAGTTGCCTTTCTTAGCATGTGTTGGTCTATTTGAATCTGCCACAGAAATATTTGCAGTAAAGAAAATAGCTGATTCTGAAGTATGTGGACAAAACAAACAGCTCCAGTTTATTCCTCACCTGATACATGGGGATATTATTGTTGGATTTTGAGTCTATCACTACAGATACTGAGATTGCAGTAGTAGCACTTACATAAATAGCTTTGTTCAGTATTGCGGTATAAGGCCCAATGAAAATTTAGGACTTTAGAGGGCTTGGGAGGGAGCGGTGAGATGAGTTTTTTCCACTCCAAGATAATACAACATTTTATTTGCAGACCCTGTGTCTTGTGAATTTAAGCCCTCTACATGCTGTTAGGATCCAGCGCAGTTGACTAAGACATTTATTACAATACTGTTTTCCCAAAGATATTTTCTGTTTCATAATCATGTGTGTTTCTTACCAGTCTTGACGTTCAGCATATGTATACCCTGTGGGTTAATATGGCCTGTGTAATAAATAATCATATTATAGCAGCACCTAAAAACTCCAGTTAGGTCCTAATTGTGTTAGGCATTGGCAAACATTATAGTCTTCCCTCAGGAAAGCTACCACACATGTTTAAATGCTGTCCTGAAGGGAAGCTTTCCTTCACTTGGAGCAGCGAGTCACTGACATCTGCAGAGGACTCTAGTTGTGTGCATTTGCACATCTCACATCTCCTGCCACAATGGGATGTGATCCTACTGAGGATGGGAAGTGCTGATCTGATATAGGTATTTAGTGAGAAGGTAGCATAGACGCCATGCTGGCGTACATTATCAATGTACGTAAATTATCAATATGCTTTTAAACAAAGCTATTTGCATGATACATGAAGTAGGGAAAATATACTGAGAAATGCAGTTTATTCAGAGACCTTTGTGCCACTTCTGAAATCAGATTTTAGCGGAAGGTGATCAGCAGCTCATCCATTCTGCTGTCTCGGAAGAAATCCAGGCTATGTGCAAAGGAATAGGGAAACTGTTCTGTGCTTTCATTAGCAGTAGCTGCAATTATTGCTTGATTTAACAGACTCTGCCTACTTCAAAGTCGATGCTTCTCCAATTCTGACTGCAGAAAGTCATTGTGTGAGTTATTTTGAATTAATCTGAAACCAGAGTGTGTTGGCTAATAGTATAGTTATAAAATCAGTGAAGGTCTAATTCTGTTATTAAAAATGTAAGCATATGTATTATGAATAAAAAGTTCATTTTCTTCCAAGGATATTCCATAAACATAATTTCTAAAAGTATTGCAAACACAGAAAATGTATTTCAGGTATGAATTTGGGTGCAGTGGTCTGTACTCTAGAGTGCAAAAATACATTAAAAGCCTCAGGTGGAAGGTCATGTTTAAAACTTAGAAGCAGAGAACAAAAACCAGTGACGACAACTTTGCCTCTGAAAGTCCCTGTTTATAGCTCTGCTGGCATTCTGTGCAGCAAAGGGAGAAACTTAGCATCTTTCATACTTGACTTGTTTGCAAATGCTTGAGGGTGACTCATAGGGAACGTGGTGGCCTGACTGAATCATTCCTTCATTGATACTTTCTTGCAGATAACCAGGGTAAACATTGACCCTAATTACTAGACACCCTTTAATTCTACAGGAAAGGATGTCAAAGGTGTCCTAATCCTGGAAGTAAAGAGTTGGCGCCCAGCATGTAAAGAATAGCAGTGTCAGAGTACTGATGGTCTTTGCTCTTAAGGCAGCTGCAAAGTTGTATATGTGTATCCATATATGTAATGTATTTACACATATTTTTAAGGAGAAGGCTTTTAGATCAAACCAGAAGCGTTGTGCATCACTCCTCTTTCTACAGAGTGGGCCAGCAACTTTTTGAAAGATGGCAGCTGGCATCATATATTGCCTCTAGTGCACCAAAGACAAAGAAACTTTAAATCTTAGGTATTATCTCTGTAGAACTAACCAGAGATTTGGAGGCCAAATAAACCTTTCTCTCTCCTGAATTTTTCTGTTATTCCATTTTAGTGTCTGTCAGCTTGATACAAAACCCCACATATGTCTGTAGGTGTGTATATTTGTTTGTTGCCACTGTTTTATTATGCAGCACAATGGAAATTCTGCTGGATAACTTGTTTGCAAAGTTGATTCACGGTGGAAGAAAGGTAGATCCTATATTCCCCTTTAAAACAACTATCCTCCAGAACTGAGGGCTATATATGTGAAGGATTGTGGTGCTGTAAATGTACTTTTCTGAAGGTACTTTAATAGTGGCTGGTTTGTCATAAGCTAAGGCTTCGATAATGAAAGAGCACCCTACATGTAGCAAGAGCCCTGATTAAGAGAGGAGTACAGTTTGTTACAGTTATGTGGGTACTTGGCTATCATATAAGTTTATTAAATCATATAAAATTTCAATTTACACCATAATATTCTATAAAAGATTGAGCACACAAAACTAATAAGTATGCCAATTTCTTTCATGTATGAATTGTATTGTTGGTTGTGTTAAAGCTGCCATTTTCAGAAGCAAGGTTATTTATGCTAGAATAGTAATTTCCTGTCTCACAGTTAAATTTTGTAGAAGTTAATTACAGATTGAAATAAAATGAATGTGGTATAAAAGCTAGTAAAATGCCAATGTAATATTATATATTGTTGGGAAGGGGAGAATATATATATTATTATATAGTACATACATATATACTAATATTTGAGTCTTTGTTCATTGTGAATATAGATTTGTGGAAACCAGGTGTCTCTGTCCTGGTACAGCGTGTTTGGGCTTTGTTCTGTTGCAGGGAGGTGAAGTTACTTGGGTTTAGGCCTTGTTTTGCATAATACTTCTATTTTGCATAACATATTATAATGGGTTTCATAACAATTGCAAAGTCAAGTTGCAAAGTCAGCCAAAGTTCATTTTTCCCATTGGAATCAAATCTTATTCTTTACTTGCACACTTCCAAGAGTTCTCAGTTAAATGAAACCAATGGTATCCAAGTTCGTTTTCTCTTGTTTCAGCCTACCCATCCTTTAGGAGATCATAACTTATTTCTTAGCATATCAGAAAATACTCAGGGCATGCCCAAAGCGTGTGTTACTGTAACTGTATTACAAATTGTTCAGTGGGCTGTTTTTTGGAGGTGGAGTTGTACTTCTAGATTTTGCACTGTGGGGAAGAAAAAGTCTTTATTCCTTTTTTGCTGGGGGGCCAATCTGAGTTTCAGCCTTTCCTGCTTGCTCCTTGCTGGCTTCTGTTGTCATTATATTTTACCATCATATGCACAACTTGGCAGGAGTATCCCATTAATACAGTGAGTGAGGTGAGTAGTACTGTCCTGCAAATGCACAATCAATAACTTGGAAAGCAGTAAAGCATCCTCTTATAAGTAAAAATGAGTTTAAAGAAACAGAGAGGGTGAAAGTTCATGAAGGGCATGTTTGGAAATGCTGTTTTGAAGTTAGGCAAAGATGGACTAGACTTGGATGAAGCAAGGGAGCAAGGGGTTGTCAGCCATCTTGGAGATGATGGTTGTCTTTATTTAAGCTGCTTTCAGCAGAGTTCTGGGATCTTTTCGGTTGGAGTGCTGGCCCCAGAGGAAATGACAGAAGACAAAGCCATGAAGAAGATATGGTCAAAATTTCAAGAGCAGTTGGGTGTTTTTTCTGTCACACTGTCAGAATCCAGCAGCTGCAAGAAACTACAGAACAGCAGAAGTTCCTCTCCCCCTTCTGCTGGCTCATGTGTGCAGCCCTCTCCTGCCGGTCCTTTTTTTTGCCTTGTTCTGGTAGTGCCATCACTTATTTGGAGGAAAAATGGGGCTTTGTGTCAGTGCTCCTCAAGATTTTACAGCCCCTAAAGTCCTGCAGACATCCAGAGTACAAATTATGACTGTGAGCAGCAGGGAAGAAAACTGAAGAGGGAAAGGGGGAGAGAAATCCCTGTCCTTCGGACTTTCCATAGTCGCTCTTGGCTGGATAGATAACAATTTCCTTGTTGCTTTATTGCCAGTCGTGCCCTTAGGTAGCTGTGCATCATATTCACAGCCACAGTGTAAGACACTCAAGCCTTGTAATGCTTTTAAACCAATGAGGGTGCAGTGGATTAGCTCAGGATACATCACACAGTTTCCAAAGGGCTTTGCATGTCGTTTATGGCTTGTGCTTCATAAAGAATATCTCTTTTTGTATAGCTTGACTGTAGCTCACCACCATTTTGGAGCAGACTTGAGAATGTTACCACGATTGGCTTGCTAGGTGAAAGGCTTTTCTATTTAGCTTTTAATAGAGCAAAAGTGACTCTAAATTTGTTAATATTCTTTAGGTTATATAGGACAAATTACAGATAAGTGAATAAGTAATGAAATTTGTAATGAGAATTTCTCAAGTATGAAATGTTGGCGCAAATTAATTGCAGGATTTTACAGCTATTATAGTTTATATCATAAATGCAAAAATGACTAGGGCTTTTTAATTACAGTAGGAACACACTAAATTTTTATGGAGTGCCATTTTGTTAAAGAGGTACTTTAAGCATTAAGAGCAAATGCCATCCGTAACAGCAAACCCAGATATCTGTGCCACATCAAATAAATATGCTATTGCAATGAAACTGTTCCTCAGATACTGTAACTGACACAAAGACTAATGAGAAGTCTCTTTTCACACCTTCAGTTTACTGTGTTTTTTTCTCTTGATCATTCTTTTTCTTAATTACTGTGTGTTTGCAGAGGGTCACAGGAAATCCCTTGGAAAAATATACAGGGCTTTTTCACTTACCCTTCAAAGCAGCACTGTGAATAGCAAGATGTTGGTGTCTCAGTAGAAGTTAATGTTATTGTGGAGGGGAGGAGGGAGGACGGCTGGATGCTAATTCTTATTAAATATTTGATGTGTAGAGAAATCTAATACAGTGGAAACTCAAAGAAATCTCATTACTTGGTGGAACACATTGCATACTAAGATAGAGATGACTCAGACTCAAAAACTAACAGGCAGATTTAGTAAGGAAGCACATCGAAGCAATGTCCTGCTGTTCTTTTCCATTAAAATAAGAAATCTACATATTGTCTGCTACCCTGCTTATCTAGACGTTTCTCAGGCAAGAATATGTTTTTTAAATGTCATTGCACGCTATATTCCTCCCTGGTGATGCTATGTGGAGCTTTCCCCCTCCTCTTCTTGCACAGTTGCTCTCAGAGCTGGCTGGCTGGACAGCAGTAGGTGCCGCAGATCCTCCTCCGCTTGTGTGTAGCTCCGAGGGTCCCCCTGAGCCTCTCCTTCTCCAGTCAATAAATGTGTTCCACTCTGAGGCTGATGGTTTTGCTTAAGCACATGAGACTGCAAACTCACATCCTTTTTCAGTGCGTCCTCAAATGCACACCATGTCACAGACTGCTTCCCCAGTTAAGGTCTCTAATCCATCACTCACAATTCCTTAAGGGGATTAATTAATTTTAAAAATGGTTGTGTTTCTAGGTACGCTAAATGTCCTCCCTCAAGGACAAATGCTCATCTCTCCGTTTGCACATCTCTCTTGATTCATCTTATTGGAGTGGCCGGTATTATGCCTTGTATTATACAATCCCAAAACCATGCTTGCAAGGAATTACAAATGAACTGATCATCAGAGAGCTTGCTCATAATTAGCTGGTATCCTTTTCCTGAAGGTGAGTCTCACTGGAGTGGAGGCAGCATGCAAATACGCTGCCATTGCATCCGGGGTAGGTAAGAAAACTTGGAGAAAACAAGCTCTGACAGGGTGCTGGACTGGGACTTAGAAGTGCTGGGTTTCGCCTTCAGCTCTGGCACTGTTTGGACTAATGTGTCCTTTTTGACCTCATAACTCATTTCATTATCTACAGGTTTTTAATGTGACCTGCTTTGTCAACTGTATTCCAAAGTTATGATAGAAACGGTGGCATAAAGGCTGGCTATCTGTATGCTTTTGTCTCCGAGACAGTGGGGCTCAGAAGGAAATGGCTAGATGACCACGCTGTTCATTCAGTGCTCATTCGTTTCAGGCTGGCAGATCCTAGCTGCTGTTGAATAACATTTCCTTTGCCAGATCAAGGCTTTGACCTGAGCTTTTTGCTCATCCTTCTCTCTTCTAGACTGAGAAATCTGTCACCAAGAAAGTACTCACAAGTCTCATTTTCCCGTTTGATACATCACTGGAGTGGGAAGCTGAGATCAAGTTACATAGATTTAACTTGGTGAAAGTAGGGCAACAAAATGTCCCCTGGGAAAAAGAGGTGAACATCTACGTCCTAATCCACACAAAGTTACAGGGATTTCTGTATGGTCATCTTTGATAGAGAAGAGGTATTCCCATGCCTCTGTGGTCAACCAGCACATCCAATCACCCAGATGGCCATTGGTCTACTGGTGCTCTGGCCTGACCAGTTGCACTGGGGCTGTACAGCCAGGGTTGTTCCAGCTGATCCTTGTCCTTCAGCCCATTTCTGTGAACTGCACAGGACCTACAGTCTCTGTTAAACCCCCCTATGCTATTTCCACAGTGTAGAGGGGTAAAATGCTGCGCATCCCATTTCTCTTGCCTTATCCAGTCTCCTTCCTGCATTCTTCTTTCAAGGCCTGGTGACAATCTCCCAAACTTGCTTATTTTGTGCTTGTGGAAACAAGTCAAGGTTATTTAAGTCTCACCCCAAAAGTTTTTTCTCTGAAAGGTTTTTTCATAAATATGTCATTGTTTCCCTAACAGAATTTCCTGGAACCCTTCCTCACTTTCTCTCTTTGCTCCTGGTTCCTTAATTGGAAAAAAAAAAAAAGAGACAACACTACATTAAGTATTGCTTATCTCCCATTTGGGTGTAAAGAATGACTGAAGTTGCTGGAGGGGTGACCAGTGCCTCTGACTGAGTGTGGTCTGGGCCAGCTGTACTGGGCAGTGAGAGGGGTTGTACCTGCTTCAAAGAAGTCCTATGAAACTTCTCTCCTCCACTCCTTTCTGTGATGTGAGCCACATGTGATACCACAATCCAGTAAGACCCTGCTACAATAGGGCTAGGATTAATCTAGCCGAATAAAATAAAGAAGATAAGCAATAGGAAAACAACTAAACAAAAAGCCACACCCAGATTACATTTGCATTGGTACTTATTGCCTGAAACATGTACCTCATTAGCCAACTCCTGAAGGATCTTGCTCCTTTCCATATGAATACAAGAAAAGAATACATGTTCTTGGCAAATTACATTAAAATAGGAAGAGGAGATGGCTGCTGAAATACTCTCATTGTAAATGAAGGGCTTTATGTTTACACAAAAACCACTCTTGGAAAAAAAGTAATTTTGCTAATGAGATATTCCCATATCTCCTGGGGAGCTTTTCACTGCTAAGGCGCTGTTTCAGATCCAGCACAGATCTACAATAAAGAGCAATAACAGCTAGCTCAAAGGAGTTAATGGTTGAGCTAGCTCTCCAGTAGCAGAATCTGCACAGCACACCCACCACATTAGATGACAGTGATGCACAGTGTCAAAATGACCAATGATGTTGCATGAGAAGCTCAAACGATGTGAAGTGCGAGCTCGGAGCTCGCCCATGGAGATGAACTGCTATTAATGAAAGCCCACGTTGTTGTGTACATGTCTCTGCTTTCACATCTAAGGTAGCTACCGGACCTGTTGCTAACCAGGCAGCTGACATGTCCCAGAGACCTCTAGTTGCCACTGGCTTTTCCTCAGGAGTCCTGGGATCACCCAGCTGGTTGTAACAGACTAGATGCCCTACTAGACACCAGACACATCAGAGCTACAGTGGATGAGTCTGTTGACTTGCAGATGTATTGCGGCGCAGTGCGAGAGGTGACCATTTCTTAAAATCTTATTTTAAGTACAGCAATCCTAATCTCAAGCTGCCTTGATTTGCTTGTTTTGGCCGCCTTTGTCAACACAAAGCCTTGAACCTTTAACTTGAGGCATTTGATCAGACTACTCACCGATCCCTTTTCCTGGCCAACCTTGGCTGGCCACATTAGAGAAGTTAAGGACTAAGTTGGCTTGACCACTCAGCAGTGGTGCTCTAAGACAGACTTTGAGTGTATTTAAAAGGCAAGCATTTGTTCTGCTACTGCCTCGCTGAACTGTTCCGTGGAGAACCCTCTCAACCCAGCTGCTGGTGCCTTTCATGGGTACCAATTAAATTTTTATATGATGTTTTATAACCATAAATATACTCTACAGACTTGCACATAATTCCTCTGATACTTTAACTGCTTTTCAAAGCTCTTTTCAGCAGGCTTATCTTTGTTTTCCTTGTGCTGATTAAAAGGCAAGATATATTTTTAATAGGGTAAGTAGTACCAGAGAGCACACTTCACAAAGAAAGGAATGCAGTCAAACCTTTGTTAGCTAAGTTGAGTAGAAGACATTGAATTAATTCAGCTAACCATGGTTTCAAATAATTAATGGGATTTTCAGGCTACTGAATACATTAGGGACCATGAGTTTGTTTGGGCAAACAAGATTTTCGAATGATCAAACCTCTGACTACAGGTAAGTAAACCAGCATATGAGAAGATCCTCTGCAAAAAGCTAAAAGGCTAAAAATTGGGACTTGAAATTAAAATTTTCTCTGGAAGTATTTCTGAAACTCAGTGGGCCAAAAATAGCCTGGAGGCAGTCAAAAAGTGCAGTACCATTGCTCTGGGCAGACCCCATCTTGAATGTACCAGCATGACTGAATATTTCCCCAGAGATCCTGATTTCCTGTAAAAAATCTTCCACTTTTCCTTTTTTTAGTGCAGTTTATTCCTCTCCCTGGACTGTTTTTTTTCCCCACAAATAACCCTTAATTGTTTGTTTTCCCTGCAAACAGTGGAGAGAGCCATATTGCACCATAAAAGTAATGTCATGTGGGTTCCCATCTCATCAGCTCTCCATGACTGCTGAGTCATGCCTGGGTAGTTTTCAAGTGCTACTACAGCATTAGAAGACATTTCACAGAAGTCCTGGTGATTTATTGGGAAGAGGTAGCCTTTTTCCACATAACGTAGGCTCTGTGGTTTTGAGGATGTCTGTTCATTGCTGTAGATGGGAGGAGACCTGGAGCTGGTTATGACTACTGAGGAGGGCAGAGACCTGATGCATTGTTTTCGGAGGGATATAGGAACACCTGTTGCCAGTCCACCGGCGGAGAGTGGTCACAACAGCTTACCAGGAGACTGCAGTGGCCTGGAGAAGCAAAGATGGTTGTGACGGTAAGAGCAGCTGCTATGTAGTGATGAACTGTATCAGGGTAAGGAAATCATTGGTTCCAAAATGATAAAGTGGGCTTTAATTGTCCACATCCCAATGCCTAGGGGAGTACTGCCAGGGAAACTAGAACAGACGGAAATGCTGCTGACATTAGAATAATGTGCTGCATGTGAAACCACTGCAGAAATAGTTAAATGGCGCCTTTGCCAAAGCCACAGAGTGAAATGTTACTACACCATGGGGCGGATTAAAATATGCATTTTCTCCTAATTGAGCACAGCGGACTCAGCTGGAGGTCCTGTCAGGAGAAGAAGAATAATTTGTCACAGCAAGAAATGTATAACTTGACAGAGCATCTATTAAGCAGTACAGTAAAAAAATAAAGTAGGACTTTTGCAGGTTTTCTTTATGCTCCAAACTGTTTGATATAGGCACCCACATGCTGTAAGTAAATTTCAGACTCAATGGCAGTGGACCAACCTGGTTGTACAATGCTCACTACCCTCACGGCTATCATATCATGATGACGAGGAGGTTAAAGTCCTTCTGGATCATCCCTCATTAGAAAGGCCCCATAAACAGCAACCATCCTTTCCCCACAGTGCATTTAACTGGGTAGAGCCAGCAGAGCTCTCTAACAGTTTCTTTCATCACTTTTGGAGAAAACATTTATGGGGATAGCAAGGTAGTGTCATGAGGATGGAGGTAAGTCCAGTCAAGAGCTGAGACTAATCACCCATCAAGAACCACATTTTCCTCCTTTGGTAAGTATCTGGTTGTGAGAAGTATAAAAACAGGCTCCATGAAGGCATCTATAGAGCAGGTCTGGTCCCCAGCCTGTGAATTTTCTCTAGTCATTTCTCTCCTCATGTCACTTTTTTATATATATGTATGTATATTTATAAATTTCAGGGAGATGTTTTCTGGCTTGGCTGCAGCTTCTTGCTGACTTGGTCCAGCAGCTCCCAGCCCAGGTGGATCTGCCAAGCCCAAAGCCCAAAGCCCTGCCCTGGCTGTAGCTTGTAGCAGGGACTGTGTGTGTCAGCCGCTGGGTTTAGAGATCAAAACAACTCCATGCTGTCCTAGCCCTGCAGCCTTTGCAGTGTTTTGTGTAGTTGGATGATGCCCAGAAGCCCAAACTTTAGCTCTGGCCTCCGTTCTGCAGCACTTCACAGAATCCCATGCCGAATCTAAGGGGCAGCTCCCGGGACTGGGCGCCACAGAAGCAACCTGTCACATCCATCCATGAAGCTGTGTGGCAGCTAAAACCAAGTAACTTCTGTTCAGGCACATGCTTTTTATCTCCCTGAAAGGAAGAGCTCTGACTGACAGGGTAATTCATCATTTACCTGATGCACAAAGAAGAAGTCGCCTGAAGGAGCAGAGCCACACACATTATTTTCACACTGGTGGAAGTGTATACCCTGTGTGAGATCCAATGTTTTTAAAAGTTTCTGTAACCCTAAAAAAGAAATTCTGGATTCTCTAGGGAGATGTTATTGGGAAACTTTGTGGCATGCTGTAGCAAGTTGAACTGACACAGTGGGCAGCTGTTTCCAGAACACGTGTAGCAGTGGTAGGAGGAACAACTGGGCTGGGAAAACCCCAGTGCCACTGGGAGAAAGCACTGGAGAGATCAAAGGACTGGTAAAGGACTGCAAAGGATCCCTATGCCTTGCATGAATGGTGCAGGTCACTGCTGCCCACATTATTTGCTTTCCAGTGTGGTCACAGGGCTACTCTGAGCCCAGGTGCTGGGATGCTGTCTGGGGAATACCTGTCCACCATGCTAGGTGGGCCTGGTGCTCTGTAGTGCCTTCACCAACCCCAGCCTCTCAATGGGATTATCGTGAAAAATTGTCTTACGCTTTACAGGTCACCTGGGATGCTTCCCAGCCAGACCAGGTACCCCGTGGTGACAGGAGCTGTGGTTAAATAGGACTCACCCTGGCTGCAGCCAGGCATCTGATTTTGATTCTTGCACTTGGCCATGGGGTAAGTGTCCCCAGGAGCACCTGACGAAGTAAAGACAGCCCTCATTATAGTCCAGTCACCCTGCTCAGAAGGCTTTGCATGTAGCTGCTGAAGTTCATGGCGTATGGCATGATATGCCAGGTCTCAGCCACCTTGCAGGAGAAAGCCTGAATGCATCCTGCCCGCCACAGTGATACAGGTACCCACTGTTACACATCAGTGTGCTCAGTGTAAACAGTAGTTGAGGGCAAAGACTGTGCTATTTCAATTTTTGTAGTTATTACAGTCGCATCCAGAAACCTGAGTCAAAGTTCAGTACCTCCTTGCACTAGTCACTATACGAATACCATATAAACACCATCCCTGTCCCCCAAACACTACAGGGGCTAATGCTCACTCTCAGTGTGTGTGATTCCTCCTGTCTGCACTCACAGCCCAGTACTGGGATTATGTTGTGGGAAGTTTGTGCTGTCTGTTCCTATCTGCATGGCATTTGTTCTGCAAAGGCCAGCTTCAAGCTCTTACTTTTCCTAAGCATCAGGTTTGCTTATATGCTGGGCTAATCAATATATAAAGTTCTTCACCCTTTCCTCACCTGTGTTTTCCTCCTCACCCATTTCTGCCAAATCTGCTCTCTCCAAATGGCCATCTAACAGCCACTATGAAATACAGATAAAAGCTCAAAGATGGTGCTTGCTCCCCTTATGCAGTTCCTGTAGTCAAAAGTAGTTTGGTATGGTGAAATAATTTATGGTTCTGTTGATACATCTGGATAAGTAAATGCCCAAACTGGAGACATGGAACTAAGCCATCCACATTTCCTCACATCCGGTGCCATGTAAAGTAAAACAGATTTGCTTAACTTGTTTGCAGTGACATGGGACAGGATAGGCTCATAGACTGCACAGATCTTTCCAGTATAAACCAGCTCCGGTCTCTCTTCAAAGTGGATATGCTGCATTTGCTGAGCAGATCTTGGTAAAAATTGAGTTACACTGGGATAGCTGGGGCAGAGGGCCAGTGAAAAATGCCCCAACAGCAATATTTGTATTTGTTTGTCCATATGTTTACTTGTTTTGATGCACACTTGCTATGTGTTTCTTTGACAGGATCTCCCACAGCCCAAGTCTTACCCAGTCGTAGTTCAGTCTTGCACTTCTTGACCTTAAATAGTTTTTCTTTGCTGGTCAGCTCGCTCTTTTGGTCTGTGTCAGCTCTTTCCTCATCCATTTTTGTGAGGGGTGTTTGTCCTACTCCATAATGATTTTTCCCCTTTGTTGTGGGTAGGGAGGGTGGGATGGGGGGGTGCAAATTCATGGGAATTTTTGTACCGTTGAGGCCAAGTCCCTGCTACATTCAGATCCTAAAGGTCTTAAGATTTTACTTTCTGGCTTGCTGGACATTTCAAGTTTGAACTCACAGATCATGGGTCTAGGCATGTTTTTGTTCTTCTGCTTATTTAAAATTGAATCAGCTCATGGTCATTTAGACCAAACTTCTATGCTACAAGGAGTAACCTTGATGTGTTTTGATAGTTACCAGAACTGTATCTAATGTATCTAATGTGATGTTACTCTAGAGCCTGGGACTACTTGCTGTAGAAATTTGTCCCTTTCATGCACAGATAGTTTGTCCTTCTGTATTTGGAAGCATTGCTTACTGCATGGTGAATTTGAAATTCTTCTAATGGTGTGTTCCCTTAGTTTCTTGTAATAAGATGGTGATCTCCAGCCATAACAAAATCCAACCATCAAAGTGAGTGGCAGACCTTGTTTTAATTTCCATAGAACCTCTTTTTCAGGCTTTCCAAAAGTGATTTTTGACTTAGCCTGTTTCTGGGTTTTACTGAAGCAATCAATTCTTATTTCTTTTCACTCTACTTCATCAGTTAATGAGAATTGCTACCTCACTGCCTTTTACCTTTTCTTCTTTTTTAAATAATGCATATCTTTCAATGTCTGTGTTTGAGGCAAGATTACTATTCCAATGTGTTTCTATTGTTCTTGTAATATCTTTTATTTTGTTCTGCACCAGAGATTCTACTTCCTATATGTATCTGGTCTTAATGCACAGCATTTCTCTTGATTTTCTCTGTTTTAATCCAGTTTTAAATAGCAAATTTCATTAAATGTATCACACAAACATTTATTCCTCTCTTCAATATTATTCCCATATTCTCTTGCTGCCTATTCCTCTCCCCTTCCGTGTCCTATTACCCATTGCAATAATGTCATTTATCTGATTTTCCTTTTTTCCTTGCATTAGAATCAGGCATGGAGATGAAGTGAGTCTCCCCACCCTCTCTCCTCTGTTTCTAGTTTAAAGCTCTTATCAGTCATACCACCACAATCCTATGAGTTATCCATGTAGAGTCCGTTCCCAAGAGCAATCCTCATCCTGTGAACCCCTTTCTGGGGGTCACACATCCCAGAACCTTGTTCATAGCACTGGCCCATGAGCCATCAGTTTATCCTACCTCTTGAGTCACGCCTTTGCTCTTTGCCTTCTGAAGGGCACCTGTAACTTCATTCATTTCTGCATTCTCACCTGGCAGCCATCCCTGATCACCTTCAATGTGACTATGGCAGTCTCATCTGGCCCATCATGAAGGACAGCCAGTGGATTTTCTTTCTTCCCAATCAGGATCTTTTCCAGCCCTACAGCACATCCTTGCTCCCAGCTGCCAGTACCCATTCTCTTGTCCAAATCTGACTGTGACAACAGTCTTCCCAATTACTCTTAATAATAATCACTGGTCACAAAGACCTTCCTCATCTTAATGTGAGCAAAAATGCCTACAGGGTCCTCTGGCTTTTCTTTTTTCATGCAACATCCTATGGATCATCCTTGTTCTTTCTTTGACTGCTGCCTCTTTCTCTCTTCTGTGGGGGCTGAAGATCTTTCTTGTCCTCTCATCATTTGTCTTTTCATACTCCTTTTTTCCAGTGAAGCAAACCTGTACCTCTTTTTGCTTCTCTATTAGCTGGTCTTTTTATCTGTTTCTTCTTCCATGATCGCACCTGCCACATGCACCATCATCTAATGATCTGCCCTCTAGGTATCTTGCTCAGAAGTTATCTAGAATCTCACATGTCTTGTCTCCATCACTTGTTTAAATACCCTCTGAGATCCACCTACATCTCAATATCACAATATCTAACTGCTTGAGTTCTGGAAAATTGTATTTGCATTCTCTTCCTCCTAACACAGACTAAAAGCACATCCCCTCTCCAACCACCAGGAGACATCTACCAGTGGGGCTGCAGATGTGAAGCTAAGGGCAAAGCTGGACTACACAGCTGGGATTGCACTTAAGAGCTGTGTTGATGAGTGGGCTGGGGGGGAGTGTCATACACTCTCCCATTGCTGTCTTAATTGTTTTAGTGCTAGCAGGAATAAAAAGTAGTAAAAGTTTATTTTAGACACTAAATCAAACAAATGTGCTATATGAACAGTTCAGGAATTAAAAATCTAGTAATACATCTTGAAAATGTTTTTAAAAACACTCCACTTAGTGCCGTTTCAGGGTATGAATTATTTTATGGATTTGGGTTCCTCTGTTATTAAACACATTTGCTTGATTCTAAGAAGCCTGGTTTTGATTCCAAGAAGGCTGGTTTTGACTTCTCTGATCCTATTATCTGTTGTCTGCATCACCACAGTCCATTGTACAGGAGTTAGGTCTCATGTCTGAAACATGCAATTATGACTTTGGGTAGGAGTAGCAGCGAATCCTACTCCCATTCATCTGCTTCCACGAAAGTCAAACAAAACACAGAATAAATACTGACAGAAGGCATGCATGCAAGGGAACCAATCTGTGGAATATAATAATAATTATTATTATTAATATGACATTACTACTTTTCAGGTTGTTTCAATAGCGAGATATTTAAGTGACAGTGTCAAAATATTGGCATCTCGTGCATCCTAGCCTGAGAAGAATCAGCAAAATGTTGCACAACATTTTTCTTTCCTTTTCTTTTTTCTTTCTAGCATTTTTTCTTTCCTCCTTCTTCTTCTGTCCTCCCTCTGGCTCCCTACTTGCACCATTAAGCAGTTTGGTTGTTTGAGACTTGTTTTATCTTTCTGCTTGTGAGTGTGTGTGTTTTTATATGGGTAGCTCTCACTTTATGCCACTTGAATTACACAAAGGAAAGAAACTGTCCTACTTAAAAGAACACAAAAGGATTTTGCAAGGGAAATATTTGAAGAAGGATATGTCAAATTAAATAAAGACCATTGTTAAGCATTTTCCTGCTGGTATAGTTTCAGTTCTGAAAGGAGTCTAAATTTAGACTCTGAGCAGTAGGTATGGCTTCATGTGGCATATCGAGTGCTGCATTTGGAAGAAAGATTTGCATTGAGGAACTGGCCTAAAGAGCTTTTAGAAAAATCCTGAGTGCTTTGTTTCTATCCTCTGAGAAATATGTTTTTAGTTGTTGCATTTTGTCATGGTGCTCACCTTTAAGGGGTGGGAAAGGATATGCCAAATGACACCTCTAAGTCAGGCAGCTTTTCCTGGTGCAGTCTCGTAATAATCCAAAGCCAGGTGAAGTTCATATACAATGGAAAGCTCTTTTTGCACAAGCAAGGACAAGGGTGGCCTGGACTTGAGATATCTCCAATAGTCACACAGTAGACTCTCACCCAATGTCTCTTGGTGCTTGGGCCCAGTGGTGAACCAAGATTGAGAACTCTAGAGGTTGCTGTCATTAAAGGGTGAAATTAATGGGAACTGTAATATTTTAGGCAAGCCATCTACTAGAAACCACCATCTCTTGCTCAAAAGCCACATCAATAACAGGAGAGGGCATCTAAGTGCTGGGTCCTGCACTTGGGTCACAACAACCCCATGCAGTGCTACAGGCTTGGGGAAGAGTGGCTGGAAAGCTGCCTGGCGGAAAAGGACCTGGGGGTGTTGGTTGACAGCCGGCTGAATATGAGACAGCAGTGTGCCCAGGTGGCCAAGAAGGCCAATCGCATCCTGGCCTGTATCAGAAACAGTGTGGCCAGCAGGACTAGGGAAATGATCATCCCTCTGTACTTGGCACTGGTCACATCTCGAATCCTGTGTTCAGTTTTGGGCCCCTCTCTACAAGAAAGACATTGAGGTGCTGGAGCATGTCCAAAGAAGAGCAATGAAGCTGGTGAAGGGTCTAGAGCACAAGTCCTATGAGAAGCGGCTGAGGGAACTAAGGTTGTTTAGCCTGGAGAAAAGGAGGCTGAGGGGAGACCTTATTGCTCTCTGTAACTACCTGAAAGGAGGTTGTAGTGAGGTTGGTGTCAGTCTCTTTTCCCAGGTAACAAGCTAAAGAATGAGAGGAAATGGCCTCAAGTTGCACCAAGGGAGGTTTAGATTGGATATTAGGAAAGATTTCTTCACCAAAAAGGTTGTCCAGCATTGGAACAAGCTGCCCAGGGAAGTGGTGGAGTCACCATCCCTGGGGGTATTTAAAAGACACGTAGATGTGGCACTTAGGGACATGGTTAGTGGTGCACTTGGCAGTGTTAGGTTTATGGTTGGACTTGATGATCTTAAAGGTCTTTTCCAACCTAAATGATTCTATGATTCTATGATTCATTCTCAGCTGCAAGCTCTCTTCAGCCAGCAATGTCCATTTTTTCCTTTGTCTCCTGTTTTTATCCAGCTTTTCTCACATGTGCCCTTCACTGAAAAGTACCTTGTGATAACCCCTCCTTTCCTAACTCCAGAGTCACTGCTTGAATATATCTTTGTGCTGTGAGGCTGAGTCTCAAGGATGAGTTAGATCATGCTCTTCTTGGAGCACCCCATAGCAGAGGTGGCATCACAGCTTCATTCTGGAGCATGAGATGGAGGCACAAACCAGCAGTACACCCTGCCAGTGCCCATGGAGCCAAGGGCAGAGACAAACTGTCTTGAATCCTTGTCTCTAGGGCCACTGTGCCTCATTTGGGTGGGCTGCCTGGGCAGCGAAGGGGCTGTGGGGCAGGGAGGGACCCTTGAAGCTGTGTAGGAGGATGGAGTCCGTTTCTGAGCTGTTCTTAGTTCTTAGGGACAATCTACATATCATTAAAACTCCTGTGCCATCTGAATGCATAACGGTACTTTATCAACTAAAACTTCTTTATTTAATCAGTTGATTTAATTATGAGCTAGTTAATTGAAAAATTCACGGTACAAGTTCTGAAGGTCAAAATACTCAGAAGTTCAAAGAAGACTGGAGCATTTGTTTCACTTGAGCTGTGACGTGCAGTGCTGAGTTACAGAAATCTGCACTGATTCAATCTGGCAAACTGATCTTGGGACTAAACAACTGAATTACCAAACAAGACGACAATTCACTTCCATTCATGAGGTGTGAATGTATCTACTGCCAGCCATGGTTAGTCTGTGATTGATTTATCTGTATGTTGTGGTTTCCAAAAGATCCAAGTAGTAACTACTCTTGCAGAAATGCCTTTAGCACTGTCCTGTCAACCCCTTCAGCCCTCTCAGGGACGTGTCCGTGCCTGTGCAAGTGCTGGATTGATTGGCCCGCAGACTGCGGTTCTCCCTGGATGGGAGACACATGCTGAGGGCAACAGGAGCTCCAGATTCCCACCTCTGGGTCACTATGTTTCATTGCTGCATGAAAGGCTTTTTCAGAAGTTGCAGAGGCCAGGTGAAATATCTGGTCAATAATCTGGAAATAATCTGGATTTGTGAACCCCTAGGTGTTGCAAACACTGGTTGCCCTCCCAAACAAGCACAGGGACCACCAAGAACTTGCTTGAGATCCCTATTTTAGACTGAAAGTCATGTAAATATCTGCTGGGATGTTTACATGCATATAGAAGATTAAACAGCAAAAACTGTAGCCAAAGAGCAGTGAGCTTTGGGCAGGTAAGGACGTATGAATACCCTGAAGCCTTAGTGCTGCTACAGAAGTCTGAGTCCTCTGTATGTTACTGTTTGTCCAAAATGTACAGAGTATGTTGAGGGCATGCATCCTCGTGTTCACACCTCTGTCGTATGCCACCCAGACCTCAGGTGCACAGAGACTGCAATATCCCCTCTTATGGGAATACCCTGTGTACTGGCAAATCCTGGCCCACTTCAGGCTTTGTGTTTTCATCGCTTCGTTACAGAATTTTGCCAGTCCTATCTCAGCAGGAGGGTGGCACCAGCCTGGGTTCAGCCCAGCCTATACATTTATCTGCTCTAAACTACATACTCTTACTTTAAAAAATACCTTGTGGGGTTTTTTTAACAAATAAAACATTACATTTCTGGCCCTCATGGCTGCAACATACTTTGAAAGAAGTGTAACCAATTTAACATTGTTTTCCTGTATCTGCAAGTAGCCCTAATTATTAGCTCTTAGGGGCTCAGTTTCCCTCAGATTTTTCAACAATAGCAAGGTATTAACTTAGAAGGCCTGTGGAGCTTATGTTTGTCTGTCTGTCAACATTAACTATTTGATTGCTGGCCATTTTAATGACAATCGTGGATAGGAATGAAGCCAGGAGTAGAAGACGAGCTAAAATCAGAATAAAAAATCCAGGGAAAAAGAATTAAAGCAACAATAACAACAGTAAAACAAAAGAGAGGGGAAGAAAAAAAAAAGGAGGATGGTGAAGAAAATGAAGCAAAGGACAAAGCACATGAAAAACAAAAAGGACAAAAAACCTCACATACATATGTAGATAGGCGAATACTTATTCTTGAGGGATGCTGCCTGTAAGAAGAAGGAAATGAATAAATAATAACTATAAAGTCATTTAATACTGTTAAAAACTGTCTGGGACACTGTCAATTTCAGAGACTGCACTTCAGAGACTTCCCCCTAATGCTGCTTACTGGAAGACTTGGTTTTTCTCTTGCTGACCTGCACTAACAGCTCACAACAGTGAGTAGGGATGAGCCCCTGCTAGACACTGCTGTGAGATGTACTGTGAAACCCGGGGGCCTGCAAGAGTGGTCCGAGGACGAGTCTTCTTAAGTGCTGCTGTGCTATTAAGAGTGTATACCTATCCTACAGAGCAGCTCTGAGAGGTTTTTCTCTCCTTGGGTATCCAGTTAGAAAGCTGTCATGATGCTTGCACAAGTCCAACAGGACTTGGTAGGAACAGTCCTGTTTTGACACAAAACTTGCATCCCAGGTCCAACTATCACTTTTGGGGATCGCTCTGCCCTTGCTTACCCAAACTCTTTGCAGGGTTCCCCTTGCATTTCAAACTCATCCCTTAGGAGCTGTAAACATGAGTCAGGATGTATTTTTTTTAACATTCCTGTTGGGGAATTATTGGCAATCCCCACTCATCTTTCAGCAAGGCCAGTGCCCCTTGGGCATTGCTGGGCCAGACAGCGAGCACAGCTACTTCACTGCTGTCCCAGCATCTAACTCACTCTAACCACCTTGTTAACCTGGGGCAAAGCAGATACACCTTTAGGTAAGGTGTGCTGCTGAAATGATGGCCCTGTGACACAGGAGATACAGATTTCAAGCTTCTTTGTAAAGCTTTGAAGAGTGTATGGAGAACTAGTTTTTATACCCTTGTGTAGATCCAGAGCAGCAATGCTGTATGCAAACAGGAGGAATGCAACAAGACCATTGCTAACACTTGCCTGAGACCAGCTAAAATGGTTACCCAATATTTAGTGATGATAGTGAGTTCAGCATGCATGGTTCCTAATGTGAGCTTTGTGGGATCCTGTGACTAATATATAAAGGTTTCTTTTATCACTAATCCATGTAAAACCTCCCCTCAACATCACAGGATGTTGTATTGGGCAGGCACTGTCTGTAATTTTAAAAGATTGCTCTTGCCCATTATCCATCACTAAAAATGGAAACCTTTGGTCTCTGCTATGTGATTTTTGACAACTGGCCTAATGAGGCAGCAGAAAGAAAAGAACAAAATAACAGTAATATGGTGAAATAGTTTTCACATTTTGCTCAGGTTTCCTGCCTCTCATTATAGGCATTTATGAGAAGTGAAAAACACATGAAAATTCAGAAGGCATTATTTGAAACAATAAGTGAGTCTAGGTAATAATGTACTGTATGCCCAAAAGCAAGGGAAATAATTGTTTTTCAATCTAATGTTGTATTTATCACTCCTGGGATGAAAATACAGCTAATACATATTTCAGCTGTAAGTTCAAAATATTCATGTGCAACCAAGCAAGGGTTTATTTCTCACTCTCCATCTGTTTCTAGCGAGGTTACGTTGTTGTTTTCCTGCATTGTGTGGTTGCATCATCTTAATAAATGATTAGTTGTGAGATATTATTTCCCTTTAAAACATATGACAGCAAAACAAGTTTTTAATAAAGTGTTTTGAAAAAGCAACAGACTGAAAAAAACTGGGCAAGGGTTCAAATTGGTAATGAACTGAATATGCCTCTAATTATATTGAATTTACAAGTAATAGGATGAAGCAACATTAGAAATTACTTCTGACTGAAATTCAGTGCCTTAAGGCTGAGAAAGTTCCCCTCAAACTTCCGGAGACTGAATAAAATTGCTGTATCATTATTTGTTTTAAATATCTGTCACTTCAAATCTCAAAATGAGGGATGGTGGGCTAAGCCTTCCTGAAAACAGACACTCTGATAAAATGTGTCACAAAAGCTCAGATTTTTCTCAAGGCAAGATTTATTTTGGGGCTTCAGTTTACCCAGTACATGTAGCATTTGGTGTAAGTCGGTCTGGCTGTGTGTCATACCAGACTCAGTACACATTTAAACCTACATTTTTAAACTGGGATTCAGCTGTGTCAATCTAGATGAGGCTCATCATAGGACTAAATCTCTGTGCCCCATGCCTGCAATTTAAAGACTCAATCTTAATCCTTGTATGAAATCATTTTGTATCAAATGTATAAATAATTAATGTGTTGTGTATAGAAACACTATCAGATTAATTCCTTTAATAACAAAAAATGCGTAGATAAATAGAGGTTGGTCAGCAAAGTGACCTTTTATCTTTTTTTTTCTGTGACCTTGAATTAAATCCAGCGTTGACCAGAATGACCATTAATCATTTGGATCAGATTGCTGAGAGAATTACCAAGTGAAGTCAGTTTAGTCATCTTAGTTTACTTTCTACAGGGAAGAGGCACTGGATTTGTATCATACAAACAGCACAATAAGCCCATGATTGGTTTCTGCAGGTCAAGGCTGATACGTATTTGTGAAGCACCATGGACCTTGTCTATCTGTAGTGCTCTTGAACCTACTGCAGATAAATAAAGGATTTCTTCCTCCAGCATGGGTAACCTTATGTTTTGTGCCATAAATAGATTTTAAAATGTCTTACAGCTAAAACTACAGAAAAAGGATATGCTTGCAGGTCAAGCAGAGTAAACAAGACCGTCTCACAGATTTCTGTGGTGTTTAGATATATTTGTATACGACAGGGAGGGAAAATACAAGTTTCATGTCTACCTCCATGGCTGCTGCTGCTCAACTGCTATCAGCACAGTGTGAATGAAAACACAACTAGAGAGAAAATATTAAAAGACATTTAAAAACTTGTCAGACCAGTTATTAGGTTAAGTAACATTTGCTATAACCTCAGCTTCATGGATCAGCTTTCCTGATGAGATCACAGCAGGTTAATGCAGGAGACAAGCAGAATTAGAATCCAAGTCAGAAATGGAGAAGTCCATTATAACAAGGAACAGCAGAGAGTTCCTGACATAGTGAAACTGTGTTCATCAGATATATTTCACTTCTTCCATGCCAAGGACAATATTTTGGCAGTATTACAGGAAATGAAAAAGATGATATGCACAGTTCATCAAAGTCAGTATCTTGATTCTTGCACGGCATAAATGATAAAAAATTAGAAGTGTTTCCAGGATCTTCTTTTGGGGAATACACCTCACTGGTCCAAGCAAGAACGTGTCACTGCCATGAAACCCAAGTTCTCTTGCCTGAGAAAACTACTGAATCAATACAAAGGAAAAGTACTGGAAGGAATAGGAAAACCGCTGCCCAGAAATCACGTATCTGTGGCAATAGTTATCACAAAACATAGACAGAAAAGCAGTTGTCTTATCACTGAAGTGCTTCCAAACTCCCTAATGAGAATATTACAGGATCCGTTTCATAGCCTTCAGCTACAGGAGAAATGATCTGTCACCCTTACATGCTGAAATCTCTCCTACCTTCTAGGCTGCATGCCCATTTAATGACGTTTCCAGATGACATACCTTTTGGCTTGTGCTCCACATGATGCAGTAATGTATCAGCCCTGCTAGAACAACATATATGGGAGCTGGCTGGTATGATTTATCTTTAACCTGTCAAGTTTCACTTATCTGAGTCGTCACCTCATGTTCCACCACCAATGCATCTGCATGTTATGCATTTGTACAACATTGGGCACCTACAACTTTAACGTGACCAAAAAGCGGAGTGCTGTTGCACTCCCATATAGTATGGAAGGACTTGATGGATGAATGTGCTGCCTTCTCTAAGAAAGGACCCTAAAGATAAACTTTTTCAGAGAGAAACTGGTAGAATCTATTAAAAGTGTTTTCTAACCACTGTCATAGCTCTTCTTTAAAAGAAATGTTTATACTAATTGCAGTGTGTTCCCCCCCCTCCCCCCGCCCCGAACTATTGCCTAGGTACCTTACTTTCCCATAGGCCTCTGAATTTTCTTTCCCATTTCAAGATGAAAGCTTCTGACAGCTTTTCTGGCTTAGCTTCTGATGTGTTCATGCCATGCCCAAAGGATTTCACTTCATCGTGCCTTGTGAGAACAACTTTTCCTTGTCCCCTTTCTTTGCTATCCTGCCTGTTGCCTCAGTAATGGGGATAACTTATAGCCTACACCTGCTACAAACATCACTCAAACATACAGAGTGACATAAGAAAAGAAGTTATGAACTCTGGCGGATAGCAAATTATTTAAAAGCCATCCCAAATAGCTGCGCACTACCTCTGCATGAGCACAGGGCAGCCTGTGGTAGGGCTCCATCCCATCTTTGCCTGACTGGACACAATTGTAAGCCAAAACTCTGCAGCTATGTTGTGGCAGTGTAGGCACTTCCTTCTCCTTTCTGAAGGCAAGGTGAAATGGAAGTGGCACACATGGATCAGACAAAAGATGTGGCAAAGGGGGAAGAACAGGGCAGAATATTGTGGGATTCACAAAAGCAGGGAAAAGCTGGACAAGTCACCCTATAGCCCCGCTTTGGGGAACAGGATGCTTTGCCTGCTTGGTGGGCAGCATTGGTGAACATCCAAAGACATGGTGCTGGGGATGGTCACCCAGGCTTCTGGCTCCTGCTCTCACATGGGGCACTGGACCAAGAGCTTGAACCATAAAAGAGTGTTCAGGGACCCTGAGATGTCTCCAGACGTGGAAGCCTCATGGATATGGGGCCAGATTCATTAGAGATAAGTGATGTGACAGCACCGAGCAAGCCAGTCTGTCCCCATCCTTTTCCTCATTATACATAAAACACAAAAGGTCCAAATGCAGGCTGTTACTCAATCACAAACCCAACTGCGTCTGAACAGGGTGTGCCGTTTCATGTCGCTATGGCCATACAACTTGGGTTTATAACCGCATGTTTCTCTTTGTGTGAGAGCCACATGCAGCTTAGTGTGACATTTAGCGTGTTTAGTTATAATTCAGCATGGTAATGCAAGCCAAATTAGTAACCTGTTTTCTGGTAGCCATTTAATAACAGTCACAAATGGCCTGAGGAAATCCCCATTTGTACTAAAGACGATTTAGCAGACACAGATGTATTAATCTATGCAGAAACTTCAAGAAGGCGTTTTCACAAATATGTGCTGCTTGTTGCCTTCCTCGTGGCATTTGTTACCCCTTCCTGCAATGCTTGGTTTAGGTTGCATCTTGTCTTCATGGGCCAAATGAAGGGTCAGCCAGAGTGAAGGGCCATGCCTTCTTTTTCTTCTTGCTAAAATCATTAGTCCAGATCAATTTTATATTCCCATATTCCATTAACACAGAAATATGTTCTTAGAAAGCTTCAGCTGGTGCACTGCACTGCCTTTTATAGACAGGGCTGTTGCTTCATCATTTGATATAAATTAGGAGACATTTCAAAAAGTGAATGCACACCCAAACAATCATTTCAGTGCACTTTTCTCTGAGATTATTGTTTTAGCTAGATACATTATCTATATTTAAAATATATGAAATGGAGGTATACTTAATGTTCAAAGTGATATATGATAAAGATAGAAAAAGGTGAACTCTTGATATATTACAAGTCTTTCATACCATGAAATAACTATTGCCTATTATTTTACTCCTGACATTTTTATTTTTAGGGGAATTTCAGTTGATTTGTATTGCTGACACCACTGATATGTTGTTTCCAGTGACCTTACATCCAAAATCAGTAGGGTGTGACATTTGATGGCCCAGATAAAAAACATTAATAGTAGAAGAGAGGGTTTATTTTCCTGGTCATAAATTAAGTTTAAATAACTCAGAATTTATTTTAAACTCTTCAGTACTTTTTACTGTCTACCCAATAAATGTATTTATTACTGGCAGCTTAACTCAGGTTTTCTTGGTGAAGCAGTTTACTCAGATGCTTTTGTACAGCCTTGTCTTTCTTTCTGAGGCAGAGTTTGGTAGCAAGCACACACAAAAAAGGAGATGGCTCCCAGGTAGTAAATAGAAAGGAATATAGTGGCAGCAGCAGCTTTTGGCATGATGCACAATAGTGAAGGGTCAGGCTCAGAGAATTTTGCAGCATCTCTGTTAACATATGTAGAGACTGATGTAAATAGTAGATGGATAGTATAAATATTAGTGTGACCTAACCTGTAGTTTTATCACACCTGTTCACATTCCTGCCTGTGCAAATTGCCCTGCAAATGTTCGTTTGAGGCATTTTTTCATGAATGCCAGTGACCTACACACCATTCTGGTGTATATATCTCCACTTTGAAAATATTCAGACCTTGATCTCCAGATGCAACTTGAAAAGGAGAGAGAGAGTGAGAAGTTAACTCACCAGAACTGTTACCATCAGTCCTTGGGACACAGGCACCTTTTTGTAAAGGAGGAGTATGGCTGGTGCCTCAGCAAAACCTTAAAGATCCTGGAAAAAAAACCTTCTTGCCCCCCTCTGATCTGCAACTAGGTCTAAGGGCCCTGCAATGGAGTGAGGAGGGTATGATTTTACAGACTAACATTTATGAAAATGATAAATTGTTATTGGATTGTTTTAAGAACTTTTATAACAGCAAGAAGAGAGCTATCGCCATATATAGGCTCTTAAAAGTCAAGATGGGTTCCTGCAATACAGGGTTGTACTCTACGTTCCCTCCTGTCATTTTTTATTGCACAAGTCTGTTTAGGAGATCACTGTATCTCTTACACAGTGTCTGTGGATGGTGATACAGCATCTGTTTGCACAGCTGAGTCCTGGAGGCACTGACATCAAAGAAGGGTCATGAAACTTCTTTGCTCTTCAGAAAGGTCTTGTTGGAGTTTCTGATGCAATCTGATTCACTGAAGCAAAACCAAGCTCTTTATTATAACAGAGGCTATTCCTTTCCAGGGGAAGGAGAGGGGAGCAGATTAATTTGCCTGACTGAAGATGCTTCCCACTCTCTTTCTGTTGAACAAATGCCATCTGTAACTTCAGTGTGGGTGGAAAAGCACAAGAGATTTCGGATACAAGCACGTGAGCTCTGCTTCCATTGGGAAAAGCCTTATCACAGCCTGCTTTTATTTCACTTACCCTAAACCAGCTCAGGTCTGGCCTCACAGACCTGGTCTGCAGGTAGAATTTGCCTCCCCTATCCTCCAGCCATGATTCTTGTTGCAGCGAGGCAAGGCGACATCACTGCCACAGACCGCATCTCAGGTGCTTCAGGTAGGTCCCAGCATACCCGGCTGTGAAGAAGACTGCTGCCTCTTAATGGGAGGATAGCAGCTGGTGGGAATAAAAGGTTTTCCTGTTCATGACTTCTGGGAGGGATTCAAGGCAGGCTTTGAGCCTAGGGTGTGAATTCATAGCTGAGGTGGAAAGTGCATACAACAGACCTTCCCTCACACAGCTTGGCACTGCAACCCCTTCAGTCTGTGTATTGCAGAGCAGGCCATCAGGTAACCATAGTACTGAAAAAACAGGCCTCATAGATGCACAATTGCTGAAAATGAAGTGTTTAACTTTGTCTTTTGGTCTCTCAGTTTTTAGGATGAGCTCACTTCATATTTTCTTCTGCAGCCAACAGGATTATTTCTAGGCAGTTGTATTTTGAAGTCTTGGGTTTTTTTAATGAATTTAGCTGATTCTTGTGTAATGTCTTGATTTCAACATCAGAGTCTTAAAACAAAAAACTGAAATAGTATGAGATGGCAATACTCAATCCATATAATAGCTGTTTGAATGTACAGCTTTGTATGTCTTCTTTGACTGAAACTTTTTGTACGAGTCGAAGCCTACTGATTCCAGCAGTCTACTGTAGCTGACTTGCTGAGGAGAACCAGGTCCCATGAGTCCAAGTTTGGCTGGTACTTTTCAAAACATTTCCTATACAAAATAATCTACAGAAGAATAATAAACATGCCAGTGTTTTCTTTTACAGTTAATTTTCCTAGACTCCTATGTTGCTGCTGAACTGGTACAAGAGCCATGTATCAGATGGCCAATGAGAAAAAGGAGGAGGGAATTTCAGATCATCCTGTAACCCTCTTCTCCAGAGAGCTGTGGAAGTGGAAATGGCCTTCAGCTGGTCTAAGGGGGCACAGAGGTTTTTGTCTTCTTCACCTGGACACTCATCAGCAACTTCTCTTTGTGCAACTAGTGGTGGAGCAGAAGGATCCCAAGGCACATCTGCACCTCCTGTTGATGGTTCATCCTCCTCAGTGGGTATCTCTGCTCTCCCATGTGGCTGGGGGAAAATGTTAGGCACCTACTCCAGATGCCATGGGTGCGTGGGTGTGTGAGGAGCAAGGCAGATGATTGCTAAAATAGGTTTTTGGCTTCCTCTCTGCCTAACCTCAAGAGTCAATGGCTTTCATGGGCACCAACCCACCCAAAAGCGTGGCGTTATTCTTTCTTTCTCCTTCACAGTCCCTTGCTTGGGGAGCATGTGAGATCATAGGGGATCCTAGGATTGTTGGATCCACATGGGGATTTCTGTGGAGTTAGTGGGAAAGGGACTCTACAACCAGAACAGCACTTAAATAAAGAGATAGACTAGCTACAGAGACTGGTCTGCTTCTAGTGAGATCTCCAGTCTGTCTCAAAAGAGGAAAGGCCATTATGGGAAGAGAGATACTGCAGCCCTGGGACATGACAGATCCCTCTTCTCTCCCCTCAGACATAGGGCAAAGCTGTCCTGCTACACAGTTAATCCAGGCCTGGGACATGACCTGTGGTCTGAAGAAACCTGGGCTACCCAAAGCTGCCTATGACAGCTGCTCTTCCTATTCTGGGATGCTTATGTCCGCTACAAATGCAAATAGGAAGGTGAAGTAGAGGTCATGTCAGAAAATGGCATCACCAACGTCCCTTAAAAGATGTATCCAGGACCTGGCTTGCTTTGAACAAGTCCTCTCAATATATTTCTCTCTCTTCAGCTACTCTGGTGATCTTGGAGGGATTTTCCTAACAGCTGCACATGTCAGTTTTCCACAGTTCACAAGAGTTCCTATGTCTGGAAATCAATATGCCAACCATTAATATATAGCATGCTTTTACTGTGAATTCATGAAGTATCACTGCAATTAAATTTCCCTGTTAATGACATGATTTATTAATGAAACAAGGTTCATCTTGAAGCTCTTGAAAATGAAAATAGGGTTGATTCTCCCTCACAGTATCATAAAATTCACGTTAGATACAGATTTTGAATGACATTTTAAAATACTGCTGTACCAAGGAACCTAGTGGGGAGAATGCTCTTCAGTGCCCTCATTTACTCTTTTCCAGACAACTCACACAAAGAAATAAGGGGAAGACAGATAAACAGCAAAAACTCCCACCTCAGAACAGAAAAAACCCAAACCCAATGCAAGATAAAGCCAAAAACCTCCTGATAAGGAAAATCACAGAAGTCTTCTAACTGCTTTGTTTTGAGTCTTCTCAATTAGAAGGAAGATAGCGCTGAGATGTAAAAGCTTTTCCTGTGCAGGTCGAAAGGCTCTCGGAGAAAGCTAAAGAGCACTGCAGCATATGCCACAGAAGCAGTACCTGCCTCATACAGTGTAAAAATGCATTAGTATGGGGCTCAGATGATGGTCTAGTGGTCTTTTCCATTCGTGATAACTGCCCTCCAAAAAGACCTTGGTATAAATAACAACTAAGCTGACCAAACAAACAAAATTCAGGTAACTGCTACCTCAGTCATATCTGCAAATCCAGAGTTTACTTTATGTTAATGGACTCCATATGGTTGCAGAAGTTCTCTGTCTATTTGCTATGTATGCTGTTGTTTTAATTTGTTGGGTTTGGGTTGTTTTTTTTTTCTTTAATAAAATGCTGTAAATATTTGCTGTTGGAAGAGAACAACGCTATGGGAGGCTCTGAGGTGATATTCATAAGAACTGCGAACACTGACTAATTGATTAACCAAGAGTTCTTGAAGAGAATGATTTGATTAGGGTAATTCATAGAGATTGTATCTTTTGTCATCATTTGTCTTTGAAAACATAGAAGAAAACTGCTTCCAAGTGCATGTAGCCGCTGGCAGGAGAGATGGTGTGCACTACATCATCAGTTACAGCAGACTGCTCAATTTTGTACCTTTCCAGCTAGTCAAATATCCAATAACAACACACACACACGCACACACACAAAAGCGCTCTAGCTCTTTGCACTCAAAACTTTTCCAACATGGGCTTAGAAAAATATTTGGGGTTGTTCACTGCTCTGCTCTCTGTAGCATAAACATTTATTTAAATGGGGCTGTCTTTTCAGTAATGAAGAATGAAGGAAAAACAATGGTCTGATTTTGACAAATTAACTTGTGATTTGGAGAGTCAGTGAAGCAGGGAAGAGACATTCCTAACTATACTAATTAAATGAGCTTACAACATTTATTTTAATGCAATGGAACCAGCCATATGAAGATGAACATTTTAATTTATTTTGCGGTGACATTATGAAAAATTTCTCTGCTGCAGATTATCTACAAAAACAAATCTCATCAGCATCTAGGTTTGTGCATGAAATTTACATATCTCACATAAGTTTGACCTTCCCCAGCAAAAACAAATGGAATGTGCTAAGTTAAAAAGTTTCTGCAAAGGTTGTCTTCCCATTGATGCGGTGGTTTATGTTCAAATTACCTCTGTGAAAAACACATCCATTTTTCATGGTGCAGTGTAGATGAAAAATTCTGAATCTGTTCTAAGGGGAATGCAAATATAGCTCATTAGTTCAAAAACATTTTTCATGAACGACTGCTGAGTATTTTCAGGCAGATGAGAATGTGCAGTTTCAGCCAAGAATGAGCACCACATGTCCTACTAATTGTTTTTTAAACTTGTTCCTTCCCTCTATGGCATTCAATAAGTCTAGAAAGTGTGAAGATTCCTGGAGAAAAAAAATTATAGGTATCCTCACTTATAGCATATACTGGGTCTTTTCAATATACTGTGCAGCATGAGGAAGAAGAATAGGAGCATTAGCTTTCAGATGGGTAATATCGTTATATTCAGGCACATGACATTTCTCTCCTTGGAGTTTTTTCAGGTTTAATAATGAGTAGGAATATTATTTATGGAGTGCCATCAGCAGAGAGAGCGTTGTCCTAAGGTTCATATCAGTGACGATGTTATGGAGCTGCTGTCAGTAGGAGCTGCAGGAGTTCATTGGGTTTTGTTTTTTTAACTAGGTTGAGTAGCAGTAAGATATTTTCACTGTTCAAAATGATTCTTAAGAAGGTGCTTCTGCAGGCCTCTCAAGGATTTGCTTTGAGATGGCCTTAAAAAGCAGGAGGTTTGAGAAGTAAGTCAGGCTTCCAACCTTCCCTCCATGAGCCTGAGAGCTGGAACAATCAAAAACAATCAGAAAAATGATGTTATGTAGAAATTATCTGATTTCAGGGTCTGGTCACTTGTTGTACATCCCATGTCTCTGAGTGGTGGTCCTCCATGTGTGACGCGCACCCACCAGCTCCTCCTTGCCCCTGTGGTGGAGGACGACTCTCCACGGGGCCTTTCTGCAGCCAGACCCACCTTAACAGCTCAGGCTGGTCTTTTTACCCAGTCACCTGGGCCCAGGAGGTGAGCTGCCCCCGTCAGTGGCTGGCAGGGGGGGTCGAGTGACTCGAGTCAGCAGCCCAGCTCCAGCCAAGCCAAAACCAGCAGGGCATCCTTTGGATGAACTCCTTTTCACCTGGGCAACTCTGCAGCCCTTGGTCTCAGCCTCAGACAGTGTGCAGACCTCCTCTGCTTTCCAAAATTCGTGCTGCTTAACAGACTGTAGATATTTATCTTTTATCTTGGCCCTTTATCTGTTAGCTTTGGCGCTTGGGATCAGCTTTTCAGGCTAGTTACAAAGAAAACCAAGCCAGTTGTCATGAAGTAGGGTTTCCTACAGCTGATCACTCCCCTTCTTTCTGCCTCTTGCCTTGCACTCATGGATCCTTCTGCAGAAGGTCTTTTCCCCACTGAGGGATCAGCAAACCCTGGCATGTTGTGAATCATTTCGCCTACCTGTGAACTGCAGCCACCTCTGGACTGAGCTGTGCAAATCTTCTGCCTGTGCACAGAAAAGCTTGAAATGGGGTGAGTGCAGTCTTTCAACCAGCTGAAACTGTGGGGGGATTTTAGGCAGGAAAGAGGTTATTACTGAAAGTTGAGTTGGAATTTAACTGTAACTATCGTATTAACATCCTTAATCCAATGTTATGGGAGTCTTAATGACAGTCAAATGTGGAAACTTAAGCCAGTCGATGGTAAAAATCCCACTGCCCAAGATCATAACCCTGTTTTTTCACCTGAAAAGCAGTCCTGTCCTCCCTAAATGTTTGCTAAACAGTTGCTCATTACCATTTGCTCAGGAGAGGAAACCACCGGGCACTGAACAACTAACAACACTGTCCTGTAAACTTGTTAATGTTTTGCTGACAAATGTCATGCTACCATTTTTTTCTTGACTGAGGATGTTGGTCACTGCTTTTCTATTTAAGTCTTCCAGAATACATTTATTTGGTGGCCAGTCTTAGAAAGAGTTCTCGTATGATAATTTCAGGTGTTAAAGCTTCTTTACCAGAACAAAAATATCCTCCCAGTCATGCACAGGAAGGTCATCTGCAGCATGTACCACCATCAGGACTGCGGTAACACTGTCATAGCGGGGTTCTTCATAGCCCCTCCTCACACCAGCAATCTTCTGTCTATGTGGTCCATATAGAGCTAAAACTGCCCAGCTTACTGAAACAAGGGAGATGTCCCTGTGCTTCAAAATGACAGGTAGGGAAAGAATTTTCTGCAGATTTCATGGCATCTGCCCATACAGTGAAAGAGCCAGGACCTGAAATCCAGCCTCTCTCCAGGCTCCATGGCTACAGGGCCACAACATGGCTGCGATTTTGCTTGCATCAAGGAAAGCCCCCACAAGAAAGTGATCCCTCATATTTCCTGAGAATATGAGAACTGCCCTGGATGGCATAAACACACAGACTAAGATTCCCTTCAGCTCCTGGAAGGTTAGTGTTAGTCCTGGAGTAGTGGCAAATGTGAGCTCCAGTAAGTGATTTGTGGTGTTGAAGGAAAGTACATGTTTTACACAGATTCAGAGAGGTGATGGTCAGCCTCTCTGTTGAATATACACTGTAGCACTCAATAACTCAGCCTCTAAAAATCATTGGGCAATAATTACATTCAGAAACAACAAAGCTACCACATTGTGCATTGGCCCCAACAGAAGAGCTAGCTGAAGAAACAAACCTTCAAGACAGCTAAAGCCACACAAAAAAATGCCAGTGTATCGTCTGAGAGGACAGAGAAAAGTAGCTTCTTGCAGGGTGGTGGAATTTTTTGACTGAGGATCTTTCACTGATCTTGAAATATGGAAGTATTTTATGATCACTGAGACTTATGTGTCTCTCCTAAAACAGTCAACCGCAAAGCTCCTGCTCACAAAACTGAAATTTCCAGCTATGCTTACATTCAGCTAAAACCACCAATGCACTGAGAAGGTCTCATAGGACCAAACTCATCCACAGAGGTACTTTTACAAAACTACGACCCCACCAGCAATGAATCTGTCCCATGTTTTTCAGTATGCCATTTACAAGCAATAAAGGCTGCTGTCATGCTTCCCCCAAGATCCCTGATGAGAGAAAAAGATGATGCATTTATACAAAAGCTAGCACATAGACCTTCAAAAAGAAACTTTTGACAATTTGCTTTTGACTCCAAAGTAAGGTACAAAAAGTCATTGCTCTTTCTGAGCTCATACATGTCTTGTGTTTCTCTTGAGGAATTATTTCTCTTCATTCACATTTTTACTCTGTTTAGGCAACCAGATTAATATTGTGTGCCTGGACTGGTTGCTTCTCTGGCTTTCCTGCTGTAAAGCTAGCAGCTCAAATAATGGCAGGAATCCACCCAAACGGGGAGAGCTTTTAGTTCTCACCAGTCTTCCTGACCCCTCTAGAAGCCACATTTCTTCCCCTTTTATTTGTCCCCTCTTCCCCTTTTCCTTCTCTGATTCCAGTTACCCTTTAGCTAAGAAGCATCCAATGATATTACTGTTGCCTTCTGCCATCTATAAAGAGCAGCCAGTTGCTTTCATCCTGGTAAACATTTATATTAGACTGAAGCAAACAAGGAGCAACCCAGTGAGGCTTTCTTGTGAGACAGCAGTCTATGTGCTGCTTCTGTAGGAGCTGCAGCCCACCGTTCCTGTGGAAGATGCTAAACAGTCCCAAATTGGTAAAGAGTGGACTTAATGGTTCTCCAGCCATCCTCCTTGGTGACTGCTGGCAGGAGTCATAGCTAGCAAATGGACGTGGTCAGGATGCTAGGGGTTACCATGTGCTCCCGGCTGCCTTGGGAAACCCTCCAGCCCACTGAGGGCCACAGAAAAATTAGAAGTGTCTTGAGCTTCTGCCTGCGGTAACAAATATCTGAAGACCTCCATTTACAGCCCTGCTGTTGCCAGTTCTAGCTTTTTTTTGAACTTAGGTGACATGGGGCCCTCTTCTACTGAAGTTAAGCTGGCTGTAAATCCCTGGTCAGTTGGAGATGCCAAACTGCATCAGCACTGGCTTCACGGCTGGTGAATGGAAAGTGGTGTGTCTCATCCTGGGGGATGGCTTAGAGATCCTCCTGGGTCTGGCTGCAACTCCTGTCTTTTCACACTCCTGACACTTTGACTTGCACTAATTGCTGAGTGGCTCCAGTATCAGCCTGCAAGTTTTTTTGCACAAGATGCTAGTCTTTGGATAGCAGGAGTGCCATAAATGAAAGTTAACAGACAGATATGGAAAGAAGTTTTCTCCCTCTCTCTTTCTCTTTGTCCCTCTGTCCTTTAGTGCAGTATCAGTATCAGTTTGCAGGAGATTAATTTTATGTAAAGTTTTACATTTCAGATTGTGATCAGCATTTTTTTTCCCTTGGTTGGCTCTGAGAAAACATATATTCAAGTTTGAGAATTCATCATGTCTGATTAATGATGTGTATATAGAGCTTCCTGTATCATCTTCCTTCTTTTGGTCTTTTTTATTCAGTTGTTTGCTGTACTCCAACCCTGCGGATAGATGGTTCTGCAGTGATAAATGTAAAGTTTGCATAAGCCATGTAACAGCAGGACAGCCTATTATCACTGTACATTTTCCATGGCTGTGCAAACCTCTGTAGGCTATTTTATTGCTAATAGATCCACAGAGAAACAGTAGTGATTTTATGACTCTTTTTAAAATGGAAATTCATGTTTGAGAAATACAACTGGGAGGAAACAGATGTAAACCACTTAAGCATTTGCAGAAAATTGAGATGCACACTCTTATTTACAGACCCACATCGCCTCCATCGTTTTATTTTCAAAATTAAAATAAGCAATCTGTTTGCCATGGGAAATGAGGAACTGTAAACTTGTTGTTTTTCCTTTATAAAGCAATGGCCAGCATCACTGTCTCTGTGCTTAATGGCATGGGAGAAAAAGGATGACAATCCCCCCCCCCCCCCCATTTTATTGTCTATAACACATTCCCTTTCTGTGTAAGAGGTATGCAAGTGGGAAAGATTCTAGCATAACCATGTGTCTGTATTCACATTGTATTATAAAAGCTAAAATGATTGCCCAACCTGTTACAGGGTTTCACCCAAGTATTTAAAGCTATTGGAAAATCGATTTTAAAACTTTAATAGCAAACAAGTCCAAAGCATTTACACTCATGTCAGAGTGCTAGTGTGCTCATTGCCTACACCAGCAGAAAATATTTCTTCTTGCATGCGGGTTTAGATTACTGATCTTGAGGGCCAAGCATCCCATTGTAAAATTATTATAAAATACCCCATAATTTCTGTTCAAATTATGAACTCATGAAATCACCTGTCAAAAAAAGACAGCATTTAACATTTATTAGTTATAATAATACTTTGTGCTGATCTACAGCCCTGCATCCATGGAGACTGGATCTGTACACACTCTTATTCCTCTCTTAAGAAAAGGGTGTTTGTTATATATCCCTTACAAATAGCTAACCAGTGACACAGAGCTTTATGGAGGCTTGGATCTATGTCATGGCACCACTGAGACCTGAAGTTTGGAAGAGCACCCAGTTAGTCCTCTACTCCTCAGTAGTCACCACCACACACATATTTTTTTCAGCCATGTATTTCTGAATTATTGGGTTTTTTTCCAGGAAAGTAAGTGGGCTGCAGTGTTAAAGTACTTAAAAAGGACTCACAATATACTATCACATCTGAGGAAGGCACCAAGCAGTGTAAAAAGCTCTACTTTCAACAACCTCTGATATGGGGAATGTGGAAAAAAAAGTAAAAAAATTTTAAGCATCAACTGGTAAATGAAGCGATAGAAAATCCCTTCCTATTAGATACTGGCATGCTGAAGTTAAATGAGAACTGTGCCTCATAGGAAACAATCTTAGCAATGTCCTGTGACAGCCAGGTGTATACCTACAATAACGCTTCCCTACAGAAACAGCTCCATACCCTGGGAGGCAGAAACCGCAGACGCATCCTGGTCACAACTCCCTGCTGAAAGCTGGCCTCAAAGCTCAGATGAAGCCAAGTCCTTCTTCTCTGCAGCCACTCTGGTAGTCACCTGGACACTGTTTTTTTAAGAAGACCTTGAAGCTGTGAGAAGAAGGTGGAGGATATCACTGAGATGCCCCACTTGGGCATCCTCCTGTGCCATAAGCAGAAGAAAAGGAAAGGACAGCTGCTTTTATTAAGGGCAAAGCCACCAGTGTGCCTGGATCTTGTCAGTACAGCTTGCAAACAGGGAAGGAGCAGGAGCAGCCAGGGAGAGCAGAGCTGGCAGGATTTTTATTTTTTTGCACCCAGGGAGCAAGGATGCAAGCTCTCAGAGAGCAGACTGGGGAGAAAGAAAAATCAGGTGTCAGGAAAGAATGGCCTGGGGAAGTGGGGAAGCAAAACATCTGGGATGGGAGAGCTCCCATAAAGAGCAAAGCCAGACACTAATTCCACTTTTGGGAGGAAAGACTAAGACATGTATTGCATTAAAGAGAGCTAACAACACAGACTGCCTTCCCTAATGTTATTCTTCCATGCAAGTGGTTTCCATAGTGATGTCGCCTGATTGCAAGCGAGAGAGGAGATGGCCACAAGGCAGTCTCTGCTAGGATGCTGTTCACACCATGAAAAAGCACGAGACCTCAAATCACTTTGAGAAAAAATCCCGCACTGCAGTTGCTCAGTCCCCGAAGCATGGCTGGGAAAGGGAGGGTCGAGCAGCCTTGTCCTAACCCCAGGCAGAGCGAGGAGACTTTCCCTCTCCAGCCTGGAAAAACTGCAGAAAGCAAAACCTCTCGCTGACCCCGCTACATCTGCCACCAACGGGCCCGCTGCATCCCAGCCCTTGGGGCAAGCGTTCAGAAAATGTGCTTCAGCCCTCTAGTCCATCACGAACACAGCCAGGAGTGACACTGGTAAGCTGGAAGAGCTGACGAAATTTCACACAAAAACTGAGGTGAAAGAATTCTTTCTTATACTTTCCTACACTTCACTCAACACCGATTAGTACATTAAAGAGCTTTATTGACCCCTGGCAGTTAAACGGAAAGCTTTCTTGTTGTAGCACTGAAAGAAGGGACAGATTTTCCAACAGCTGTCTAATATCTCTGTCAACATGGAAATGAAATAGATTTAAGGACCTCAGAAAAGCATCTGAACATTTAGTGTCCAGTAATAATGAATTCCAATTTCCACTCACAGAAACTGGAATTACTCTCAGTCTGTTCTACCAGCTTTCTAAACAAACATCTGGCACAATTTTATTTTTAGAAAAAAAATCATCTAAAAGCAGGCTACTAGCTGGCCATCTCTTTATTAACCCAGCTACAGAGGCAAAGTGTTTGAACAATGCTAGTGTGAACCTGTGTGTCATGTTCAGGCCCACAGGGAAAAAAAAGGGTAACAACAAATAGCCAAATAACAGAATAAATGAGAGTCGATTTCACTGGGATTTGTGAGACACACCGGAACCTTCCAGATCCATGTACAGCAATATTCAGATCAATGGACAAAGTAAAAAACATCACAGTGTTTCCATCTTCCAGCTGCACACAGCACTCCTTGTTCTTTGATCAAGGCACTGTGATAAAGAAAGATCAAACAAACGTAGCCCGAGGACCTGTGAACAGATGTCTGCTCCTTTCCTTGGTCCAGCCCAGCCTGCTACAGTTCATATCTTAAAACCAACAACGAGATTAAGCAATTATTCCCTATACGCTTGTTATTGTCTTCCAATAAAGCAGCATCCAAAATAATAGCTTTTCTCCTGCCACCCAAGGTTGAGTTCTGCAGAAAAATGTGTTGAAACTGATTAGGTTAGAGAGATAGGTCTGCATAAATAATTGCTGAAAGTCAACTGAGTCAAAATAATAATAGCAGAGAAAATTAACTTTCAGATAGAAAAGCTATCTGCCTATGCTCTCATTTGTATACTGAAGACTAATTCAGCAAATGAAGAATACAATTCTTGGGACAAAGCAAGTAACCCATGGATTCATGGTGATAGCTGTCACAAAAAGCAGGTCTACCCTGAGATTAATTGGCCTTGAGAAGATTTAAATTTATTATTATTTTTATTTTTATTATCATTATTATCGTTATTATCATGGAACCATGTTAAGATTTATACAACTTTTCTTGGTTGTTTTGCCCTGTGTGTCAGCAAGGGAGCCTAGATTTACAGATAATTAGGTAGAATACTTGAAGCAATTCAAGACTTCCTTTCATACAGTTGAATGGTGTATTTCTTTTCCTGAATTTCTTTTTTTCTTTTGGATCCTATCTGTCATCAGTTACTTTCTTCGAAACTGGCACAATGTATGGAGTAGATTTCTTTTTCAATTAGTATCGCTGAAGATCATCACTTCTTTGTGCAGTCAACAACAATTTGAATGTAGAAGCCTTCATGACAATCCTCCCTCTCACAGGAGAGGAGATGTCTTGGGTCAGTATCTCATCCCTTCAAGGTCTCTCTTCTTGGTCTTGAAATAATATTTATGGCCCTATTTGTCTTGTCAGTACCACTCCCTCTTCACAAGAAGGAGCCAGTTCAGAGTAATGATTACCACCATGTTTTATGCAGGAGTCTACATCTACTAGCAAATACTGGTCTCGGGCCAAGTTGATGAGAGCAGTGTCGTGTCTGCTGAGCACTTCTGCTGTCTCTGCCTAGCTCATTCAGCATGGCCTGTTGGTCTCCTTTTCTATTTTTACTTCATTTTTTGTATTACCGTCCCAGAAATGGATATGTTTCAAGTAATCTGACAAGTTCTCTCTCCTTCTTGACTATTTTATTATTTTCAGTGAAATGCATTTTGTATGGCTTCTTTTGCTCATCATCATAAACACCAAAGAAGTACATTTTTCCTGGCAAGTGAAGAAAGTCTGGCAATTCTGTATTCAGGACTGAATGTAAGTTAAATAACATTGTGCTGATCCACTGTGAAAACAAGCAAAGCATGCAAAACCTCCCCCAAAATCTGACATCTCATAGTTACAAAGTGGCTTTCCTACCAACCATTAGGTTGCAGTTGAAGGTATAGTGCATCACTTTTAATTCCAGTAAAAGTATTTTCTTATACTTCCAGATGAGCAAATGTATGACTCCTTATCTACAAGTAGCAAAATAGTTTCTGTATTTTTATTCACATGCAGAGAACTTGCAGGACTTGTGAGGCATATCAGTACTGAACTTGTAAAGTTTTCTTTTTGAAGAGTGCTTCCACATTGTATTTATACTGAGCCTGAAGTTACAGAGCATCTGGCCGAAGGCAAACTTTTAGGATTCTGCAAATGACTGCAAGCACGGAAATGGAGAAGTAGTCCCAGAACCCTTTTTATCATGTAAGAAACTTGGAAAGATATGGTTAACATGGAAAATGTGAATAGTTATGAATATTTTTTACATCTGGTTCCCCGTCATCTTTGCCATCCCCACCCTCACCGCCAAGGGTGGCTCTTGGGTTTGGTGAAATCTATGACCTTTGTCACTCAGTGTTGACGGAAAGTGTTGCCTAATACAACAAAGAAATAAAGTTGACTTGAAGTAGATCTTGAGGTTAATTAAGCCCTTTACCTACCATCATACACCACACTTCAGACTCTCCCTAGTTTACTGCAATCATCATATTTTTCTTAAAGTCTTGTTGTCTTCTTTAGCTTGTAGCTTCCCCCGCCCCAAGATTTAAGTCCTTATAGTTTCAAAGGAATGTGTGAAAATGTCAAAAAGGCAATCAAAAATCAAAAGGTACATAAAAGATCTGTGAATGTGTATGTATGCTGTAAATCTCGGGAATATTAAGGAATCTCACTATTATTAAAACTGCATAAAAGGAAATTCTTACGAGTTTAGAAACCTCAATCATCAATTTTGGAATGCATGGAGTTGGCAATACTGTGTGCTTTCTTAGAGAGATTCACAAAGCACTGCATGCCACAAGGCTTCCTGTATCCTGGAGGTTTAAAATATGCAAGAGCATCCTGTTCCTATTAGATGCCCAATATTCATATCTGAAATCACGTTTTGGCCACAAAAGAGAAATTAATAACCCATCAGTCACCATTTTCTATGGTAATTGAGGAGTTTCACTAAACTGAGCATTGTGAATTTTCCATGTGCCAATTTGCTGCCACTTTTTAGTACACTAGCTAAGGAGTCCAGAAATCAAAGAGATGCAGCGGCTTCAAACTCGAATACCTAGGGCTGTGCTGCTCTGATTGAAAATGGACAAAGAAGTGAATGTTAACATTTTTCTCTGTAGACTCCTTCACACGGGCATGTTTGAAGCTTTCCTCTACCGGTGCTGAAGCTGGAATTAAGTAATGAATAAACATGTCTCACTGAAACAACTTTGACATTTCAACTAAGTTTACACATTAATTAAGATAAGGTTGTCCTAGCCCCCCAAAAAAGGAGCAGAAATTTGAGAGAACCTGGTGGCTGAAGTATAGTATAAAAAAGCTGTATGAACACTTTGTTAAACGCACAGATTTAACCCTGCTGTTTTGCTCCTAATCATTATTAATTGCCTCCAGTGGTGGACATTAATTTCCCTATTGCAGCAACATGCATCTTGAGTTTGGGCATATCCTAATATATCAAGTGGGACAGGTGATATAATTCAGCTGGTCACAGCTGGAAAGAAGACAGCCACCCACATGCAAGCAGTCTGTCAGCCTTAGTTACGCTGCAGACACCACCACAACCTCCATAACAACATTGTACATTTATCTCTGGGGATAACTTTACAAGAAGTACAGCCGATCAGTTCATCCTATTTAATCTGCTGTTGTCTTAGCAGGAATAAGAATGCTTTAGCCTGGGCTTTTGGAAGCCCAGGCTAAAACTCCCCTGGAATTTTGCAGGGGAGGAAGAACTTGCACATGTGGCTGGGCTGTTCCGCAGAAAAGGCTGACCCTCTCCTGGTCGTTAGAAGGGGAGGGAGTGGGGATGGTGTCCTAAAACAGGGCATGCCAAAAGTCCAGTGCCGCCACCTGGACCGTGAAAGATTTGCATTCACATCCCTGAAGTACCCGATTCAGCCTGGAACCCACTTCCCAAGCGTTTTATTTGTAGGTTCACATAATGATCACTGAGCTGGAGAAGCTCTCCCTGTAAATTAACTATTTCTTCCATGTGGACAAGGGAGGGAGAAGTGGACACGGTTCCGCCTTGGAAAAGGCTGGTGGGGAAAGCCCTTCGTTTGAAGAGAAAAGATGCAGCTGCAAATGCCTGCTCAGCCCGCAGTCCTGGTGGGAAGAGAGCGCGCCTCGCTCTCTGCTTTGGGGCAGAAGTTTCTACTCCGGACTCGGGAGGCACATACGTTTCCACAAGAAGTTTCTGGGTTTGATGATGGCACATAGCCAGGTGAAGAATGTTTCCTTGGAAAAAAAGCCTTGCCCAAGTGTCCTGATTATATAGTTAATTAAACATGCAAATTACTGCTAGCTCAGAGTTCCTTTCCCGGCATGCCCCATAACTTCACCTCAGCAGCCGTTATGTTGTATGCACTGAATTTAAGCTGGAAGATAAAGGAAGTTTGAGGAAATAAAAAACTGCATAAAAGGATTTGGGGATTTGGCCCAGAGAAAAGATGAGGGTTTGAACTAAGCAGGACCAGGTTCCACAGTTGCCTTTCTTAACTGTAATTAACCGTAATTTTTCAGCATTGCAACTATCTTTATTTGTAGCAACCAGCAAAGGATTAGCCATGGAGCTGTTTAGCACTTTGTTTAATAAGTATGCACAAGTTTGGCTGCCTGTCCTAACCATTGTCCAAATGTGCAAAAATCATTTGTCCAGAAAAAAAGGAGGAAATTTAGGACGGTGAAAATTTCTGGAACAAGATCTTCCATTTCAAAATTTTCAGTGAATTGTGAAAGGACTTTTCCAAAAGGAAATTTCTTTTTAATATAAAATGATGAATGTATTTTTGGAACCTGAGTCTCATGCTCCATTTGATGAGGCTTTAAGGCAGTTCTTACTCAGACCAGCTTGGTGATTCCTGGTAACTACTTTGCTCTTGAGTTCACCACTATAAAAGTGAAGTGCAAGAGTTTATAAAAGCAACTCAGTTACTTAACGGAACAAGTCCTGTTGTAATAGCCTGACAAGAACTTGATGGGTCTTCTTTCTGGTTCTTAGTTCTTGTGCCTTTCAAATTATCCTAATCGTATAGGTGTTATTCTGCAAATTCTTGCTGCATTTCACAGATATGCCTTATCATTCAAGGATGGCACCATAGAAGTGTAGTTGTTTAATGAATCAGAACATTAAGGTGAAACTAGTCCTTAGCATCTTAGCATGTAATAACACTTTACACCAAGCCTAAAAGCATTATATAGTATGTTTTTAAATGCTCAATAATTAAGCTCGATGCATTTAACCTAGCTGAATATCATAAGTACTAGAGATAAAGGCAAAATATATTTACGTGGCTTTGAAAGGGTTTAATTCTTCACCGTGTCTGTGAATTATTCCATACAGGTCTTCCAAACCATATCTTGATAATTAGATCTCCATTTCCTTAAAGGTGACATTCTGTCCTGACAGCATCTAAATTACATTGTTTTCCTTTTCTGTTGGGACAACACATTGTCAAAGTAAATCACAGTGCAGTTCACTCTGCCCCCTGACTTTGATCCCCACCTTTTCCCACAGAAGAGCCTGGGCTGTGGCTCAGTGGTGTGCTGGTGCTGATCAGCTACCACAGGCATCCAGGGCTGTATTTACCTCTTTCTCATTCCTCAGCTTTGTTGGAAGGAGCCGACATTCCTCCCGCAGTGGATGGGTCTAGCTCCTCATCTACTTGACACCTCTCAGCCTTCCTTGGAAAACTCTGTCTGCTTAGCTGTGGCCAGCTTTATATTTCACCTGGACTGGCACCTGGTTTGGAGGTCTGGAACACAGTGTTTATGCTTGTCTCGTCTTTTTTACCACTTCTAAGGCATGCCATTTTACTACCCAGGAACCAAGTGAAGGCTTTAGTAGGGGAGAGATTAGCTACAAAACCCAACAAGGAAGGAAAACAATTCTGGATATGTTGCAGTTGCTGTCATGAATTTACAAGAGGTTTTTTTTGTTATCTAGGCAGCAGGAGTGTTTGAGTTAAGCTGCCAGTGCCACTCCATCACAAATCTCTCTGCCAACCTGTGAATCAGACACTCACGATCAAAATGGGTCAATTAAACTGTTGGGTTGCCTGTTTTGGATGGCTTGGCTGAACAGCCTTGTTTTAGCTAGAACTGTTATTGAGTTATCACAGGAAGATTCCAGTGTTATGATCACTGTTATTAACATGAGTTTAAAGGAACAAAGACTTTGTACTAAAAAGGAAACAATAACAAAAAAGCCTTGCACAGTGGTATGTGGGCTGAGTTTCTTACAGCAGTATACATTTCCTGCTTAATTAAAATAGTTAAGCTGTGGAACTAGACATTGATGCAATATGTTGTTCCCATTCTGGAAATACATTCACTAAGAGTTAATAAATAATCTATGAATTCTAATCTTTTAAAGTCATTTCAGAGGGATGAAGTAATCTGCTATAATTGTAAATGCCGTACCTCTGCCTTCACTGCATTCAAATGTAAAGGTGAGAAACTGATTAGAGGTGCTGGGTTGCTAGAGATAGATGCCCCAATTTAAATGCCACACATTTTGTTTTTAGCAAATTGAGTGGCTAGAATAATATTTCCTTCTATTGTAAGGCTTTAGCCCTGGATTTCCACCTGCTTATCCCAGATTTAGCTGGGCAAAGGGATTAATTTTCTTCTTACTAAATCTGCAGGGATTGCCTCAATCAATACAGGCTGCCTAGATAGACCACGTTTCCCAACTACACAGCACTAGTTACCTGCTGCCAGACCTACAAGAGCATCACACTCTCATTTTGACATCTGAGGCAAATCTTGCTGCAGGAGCACAGTTGAAACTGCTCTTGATAAATGCAGGGGTGTTGTCCTCCTTTGCTCTGCTTTTAACAGGAGCTGAGCCGACTTGCCTGGAAAATCAAGCTTTCCATGTCCAATTTCAGTCCGATTTCAGATCCTAAACTGAAAGTACATGGCAGGCTGTAAATCCCCCCAGGTAGTGGGGTGACTAGTCAGTGCTGAATTTGGTTTCCCACCTCCAGACTGCTACCAGACTCAGGGTGGATCATTTAAAACTGGCTTGCAGGTGACTATGTTGTCCAGCAGTTGCAATCAGGACTGCAGCATAGACGCTCTCATCTCTGATACCCATGCTTCCATAACCAGGTTTAATTCTGTTGTCGAGAGTCAAATTAGCTGACACAATGCTGTCAGTCAGTGCAGGCAAGGATAAGCCATGTCAAGCTTCAGATTCACTGAGCTCCCATCAGTTGTTTACTTGTGACAAAATGTCACCGTTTGGAGCGTGACTCCCCCTCATCTGTAGTGAGTAGTGAGTTTTAATTGAAATTGCATCATCAAAGACCTGCAGTCAAGCACTGCTGTGTTTCTTGGTGATCATAAGCCCAAAGAGAATGATTTTAATGAAGCAGAGAGCCCAAGAACTCACCGGGTAAAGTCCCACCTAAAGGAAAACTGAAGCACACTTAAAAGTGCAGAAATACTCAGAGCAAAGATCAAACTTCCCTCGCACCTCCTGGAGCATAACAGAAATGTTACTCACTAGAGATCCAGCCCCAGCTAAACCTAGTGCTGCGGAAATGAAAGACAGGCTGCACCACTTTCCTAGGTCATTCAATACCCCAGCATTTTACATGAATATCAATGGCGGCATTGTCCAGTGTATACATTATATAGAAACAGTCAAAAATGGTGTATCAATAATAGCATCTTTAATAGCCATAAAAATAAAGTGAGGAAGGCAGGAGGTGATAAATAAAGAACAGCCCATATTGATCCATCTGCATCTGGTTTGTTAGATTTCTTATACAGTTCATGGGAACAAAAATCTGTCAGTTCATCCTCCTTCAAAATAAACTGCTTTCCATTAACAGGCAGCAGATGATCTCATGGGTTTTAAAGAAACATGCAAGAGGGATCCGCAAAAAAGGATATGATGAAGATTATTAATATAGCAATAAATTTCATCAGCCTTGCCTCTTGAAACTAGGACAACTGCGGTCAGCAATAAAAATCATAATAATAGTCTGAAGCTCCTCTGTAGCTCTGTAACCTCCCTATGTCACTCACTGTTACGGTAGCTTTAAAAGTGGTGCTTAAGCCCATCTGCTAGGAAAATATCACTTGCAATGCCTTAAGTGTGCATTAATCCTGGGTCCCATGCGTGGCAGCTTCACAATGGTCCTGCTGCATCTAAGGACTGTCACGTTCACCTGGCAGAAGATGAAGAGAAGCTCTGGAGTCCCTCTGTGGTGACCTCGTGGAGAGCCTGGACTGCCCTAGGCTGGCCAGCCTGCCATGAGCACAACTCGCTGTGTATCTCTTCACATCTGGTGAACAATCTACAGAAAACTGACACTCATATAGCAGCCTTGGGGCTGCACCATAGCCAGCAGGATGGGAGAAAGGCCTGGGAGCAGAGGAGACAGGAAACATTTGTGGTATTTATATGAATGCCAGCAGATTGTGCCAGAGCTACTGCTTTCCCTGGGTGTTGTTTCACCCTCACCAGCCTGACTGTCCTCTGCCTCGGCTGCCAGGGGCTTCCATGTCTTCAGTGGATGCTGTCTTTAGGCATTGCTCAGCTGGGGTGTGCTGACACATCCCATGAGACCAATGCCTCTTCCTACATTCAAGGTTACACAGAGAGGGAGAATGAAAGCACAGATAAAACTACTTTTTGCCATCTGATTTTTCACTGTGTCCCCTTTTCCAGAAAGAAATCCTTCCTCTCTTTCTTTCAAGGATCAGATGTCTCAAAAATTCAGTGGCCCAAGAACTGGAGTAAATCTTTTGCACTTCGTTGTATGGTTGCATTGGAGAGGAAGAGGCTACAACCAGAGAAGAGGGACTGAGCCACTATGGAGTTGGTGGTGGTGGTGGGACATCCCTCCATGACTGCAAAGGCCAGGTGAGTGACTAAAGCTGAGGTTGAGCTTACAGCCTACAGTATATACTGGTTTTGGCAGATTATTATTAATATTACAGTCTGTTTGGAGGCAAGTACATAGGGGATTTTGGAGTATGTGTGTACATGTGTTCAGTGGGCTCCATGTGCTCTCCAATATGTAAAATATTTTTCCCTTTGAGACCCCAGGTGCTTGAGGCTACGTTCCCGGAACATGTGGGAGGTCTTTCACAGGGCTGTTCCTTCCCTCCACAGAGAGGATGTCTGAGTGTTGAGCGCACACTGTTTACCTTCCAACCATGACACATGCTTACATATTTTGGAGGGGAAAAGCAACATCTCTAATAAAGACAGCACTAAGCAAATGGCTCAGAAATACTCTCTATTTTCAGTTAATTCAAACTGTCTAACATCTTCATTTCTGCTGGGTTTTGAGCATGATGTGGTTCTGATATGTCACACTGTGTTAGGACTTCGCACATGATATTTGCCCATCTCAGTTTCTGGCTTCTTGCAATATGAACAAACTGACGAATTTTCTTATCAGATTCCCATTTCCTGCCCCTGAGTCACAAGAGGAATAAAGCCCTGTTATGGACAGCAAGATGCAAAGAGGTTCTAGAAACCCACTGCTCCCACAGTTCACCAGCTCCTTAAATTCCAGTTACTTCACTTTTTGTTTTCCTGAAGAAGTGTTAGTGAAGCCACTACTGGTTTAAACCCTTTTCCAAGTGAGTGTGAGATGAGCAGAGGAGGGAGCAGCAGCCAGAAATACCAATATGCCACTAAGAGACTTTTATTGACCATTTTTTACCTTGAAGCTGGTGGTGGTGTGTGCAAGGATGACAGCCAGGGGTCAAATCATGCCATTTCATTTGGAAAGCATTGCTTCATATTGTTGTGGTTTAACCCTAGCTAGCAACTAAGCACCACGCAGCTGCTCACTCACACCACACCCCCCCCCCCAGTGGGATGGGGGAGAAAATCGGGAAAAGAAGTAAAAATTGTGGGTTGAGATAAGAACGGTTTAATAGAACAGAAAAGAAGAAACTAATAATGATCATGATAACACTAATAACATGACAACAGCAATAATAAAAGGATTGGAATATATAAATGATGCGCAGTATAATTGCTCACCACCCACTGATAGACATGTAGGTAGTTTCTGAGTGGCGATCCCCCGCCCCCACTCCCCCCAGTTTCTATACTGGATGTGACGTCACATGGTGTGGAATACCCCTTTGGCCAGTTTGGGTCAGCTGCCCTGGCTGTGTCCTGTGCCAACTTCTTGTGCCCCTCCAGCTTTCTCGCTGGCTGGGCATGAGAAGCTGAAAAATCCTTGATTTTAGACTAAACACTACTTAGCAACAACTGAAAACATCAGTGTTAACATTCTTCGCATACGGAATTCAAAACATAGCACTGTACCAGCTACTAGGATGACAATTAACTCTATCCCAGCTGAAACCAGGACACATATGTACAACGCTCATGCGCTGAAACGCATCATCTTCTAAACAAGGTCACCTTCTAAGAAAGGTGTGATAGCATCCAAACTGCCTGTTGTCCCAGACCCGTGCTGACTCCTAAACCATGCCATGGGGCTGATTGAGGGAGAGGTTGTTGTCCCAGGTCAGGAGCATGCTGAAAACCTCATGGAGCAGACAGACTACCTTCCAGCACCTGGGAATGGGTCAAGCTACTGCTATGGAGAGACACATTATCTGGTACAACTCGCATTGCTCCATGCCTCCTCAGCTCCCCCGTGTATTTTAGATGCTACTGTACGGTGTATTTTAATATAGGTCCCAGCACAGCTTCAAGGAGGGAGGCAGAGGAGTGTCAAGCAATATTGTTATAAACAAGCCTTTAACTCAATATCGTTGTTTGACAGATTTGAGTTCTTTATCCTGCTTGTTTATCACATATGCAGACACACACACGTACATACACACACTTAAATAACCTCTGCAGTTTAAAGCTCTGCTGCTCTCTTTGTCTTTGTATCCTTTCCTATAATGTTTATGACCCGTTTTCAAAGGCATGCGCTGGTATCTGATGATCTGTGTCTTTTCAAGTCTGCAGGCAGACATGCACTCTCACTGTCTGGGTAATGCTTCCAACAGACAGCCTTCCAACAGGCTCGCTTTTCTCTTCCCTCCTTTGCCCCCTTCCCATGGATAGAAATGACTGATGAAGCCCATTACTTATCTATCAGATAATAGATCTACTTTGACACAGATTCCTTATAAAATTCTCTCAGCAAAATTTGTTCTGGACGTCAAGGATGCATTAGGCTAAAACATTGCTTTTGTTGGGGGGTTAATTTAGCATTTAAATTCTTTTTCTCTGTTGACTTCTTTTCTGGAAAATTGGTCCCCTATGTACAGCAGAATTTAGCTGATCCATACTTTTGTGATAAAGGAAAAAGGCAGTGTTACAGTAAAAAAATTCTCCCTGTAATGCTGACAGCATCATGGCTCGTAGACATGATTAAGATGCATTCAGCAAAATCCTGACACCCAAACCGGGAAAAGATGGTGCCGCAAAAGAGGATTTAGTTACTTTTTGTTAGTTCTAGAGCATTGCCAGTGATTAGGAGAGAGAAGCAACTGTGCTTTGTAGCTTTGGCCACATTTCAAAACACCGTGCCCTACTACACCAAGTACAGAACGGTTCAAACCCCGAAAAAATGCAAGTCAACTGCAAGAGGCTTGATTCATTTCTGTGTTCAGGGCCATGCTTCTGCCCTGCTGCAGCAGTGCCTAGGATCTGTTTGCCCATTGTGCTTTCCAGCTGCATCAAACCCTTGCAAGTGCATCCAAACCCAGAGAAACTCAGATTTGCTGGTTGGTTCCCACGACACATTTTTGACAAATGGAAGGATGCTCCCAGATGAAAATCCAGGACTCCAAACCCAGGCCAACATTTCTAACACAAGGAATTTCCAAACCCTGCAAGCCACAACATCTGTAGTTACTGCAGTCGTTGCACAGCCTGCTTATCAGACAAACAGCTTCACACAGCCTGGTACATGAATAACTCCCATCCAATTTGTCCACCACATCAGAACACAGAGCAGAACAGCTCTGAGGGGACAGCGGGAGCTGTACCCCAACATTGCTCCCTCTTGCCCTTCCCTCACACCTCCAAAGCAGTCCTGCTGCTCTTGGGGCATCAGCATCCGCGCGGGGAGAGCCTGGCTGGGTGATGGGTGCATGCATGCTGCTTCCAGCAGGGATGTGTGCCTGCAGCTCTGCTGGGCACCATGCTCTTCCAGAGACTTGCGGGAGACATTTATTTTACACATCCTACAGACTGATGTGCCTTCTCCCCAGGGGCTGCGAGGAGTAGCAAGGAAGAAAATGGCAGTAGCTGTTTGGTATACATCCTTGTGGGGGATGTATATGTTACTACAGTTTCCAATTTGGCAGAGCTCCCAGAAATAGCTCTTGCAGAAATATATGTTCCTGAAATGACCTAAAAATAACCCAGTGGCAACCCAAAGTGTATATAAAGTTGGAAGGTAAAGATACAGAAGGTATAAAACATGCTGCTATGCCTGCATCTGTATCCCAGGGAGCACCTTTATGGTGCTGTTATTCCAGCCCCAGGCTTTATGTCGTGCCTCACTCTGCCACCATGACACTCTGCTCCTGGTTTGAAGGACTTGGCTTGAAAGCAGCAGAAAGATAGCTGCTGCCTGGGCTGGATCGAGAGGCACCCATGCCTTTGGAGAACATTTTACTTGTGCCTATGAAATGAGATCCTCATGAGACATAAGGTCTCCCGGGAACACGGAGGCTGAACTGAGAGGGGTAGCATGGTTTGCCCCAAACCGGCAGGACCTCTTCCAACACCTCAAGCAGAGGTCAAGCGTGTTGGCAGCACAGCATGGAGCAGGAGCCAGGGGTCCCCGGTCCCCATCTAAGGACCACTGCTCTTCACAAATGTTAGAAAGCACTCAAAGTGAACACCCCCCCACAGCTCCTCTCATATGCCGTTAGTTTTACTATTACCTGCTATACAGAAATAGAGTTAAATTATCTTCAGCAGGTTTATCTCCATTTTTAACAGCAGTGTCTGAGAGTCAGCAGAGCCCTTCACAGATCCCATATCCAAATTGAATATATGAATATATTGAGAAATTAGCATGAAATGGACAATATGGCAAACTTATTTCACATCTCCAGACAAAGACAAATGAAAATCAAGAATCTCTGCAGCATCCTGGAAAAAAAAAAGCATCTTATTGAATAAATTACACTTGAAAAGGCAGCAGTGTTTCTTTAATGGTTAAAGATTGATTCTCAAGACCAGAAGCCTGAACCAGCAAACAAAGTACCTGCTTCTGTCTGCTCCATCCTGAGAGCTCTTCACAGCAGAGCTGAGTAAATAATTCGCAGTAGATAATTTACCCGCACAAAAGCTTTCTTTTTTCGCTTACCAAATGTCAGTACCTTGATTGTGGCTTCCTCTAATTTATTTGTAATTCAAATTTACTTGTCCAATTTATTATCTTTCTTCTTTCCTAACAGGTCAGATAGACTGTGAAGGGTCTGCTACAAGTATTTCAACCTGCCTGTTCAAAAGGGGGCTGAGTTCATCATGAGTGGTGTCACACGGGGTTGGGTTTTTTTCTCCATCTGCAGGGATGCAAATTTTGTGATCGGGGGAAGAGATTTGGATTGATAATATAAATTTTGTCCTGCTGGAGGGGTTTTCCTCAAAGCTTCAGCCCTGGAAAAGTGGTTGTACCGCAATCTCTGTTGTCTACGTGCAGAGCTGAAATGAAATCTTCTTTTTATTACATTCACTTGAAATAATGGCACCTGCATTCCTGGGCCAGGTTGCCAATGGCACAGTCAAAAACTCATTCACTTGTCTGTGTGCCTGGGCTCTAGAAAAATGTCTTGAGGAACTGGGACCCCCACTGTGTTAAGTGGTGCCCCTTTTAAATGTACTAATTGCAGAGCACAGAATGAAGAGAAATGGTCACAGCAGTGGTGGATGAAGAATTTTTGTCCCTCATTAGGCAAGTTTAAGCTCGAGGCTCTGGTAGAGCTATGTCATCTCAGCCCAGCACTTCTGCTATATGGCAGTATTCGAGCGTGCAAACTTCAAATGGGCTTTCCATGGGCATTCATGCAAGCCAGGCTCCACTGCTCTAATGTCTGCAGAAAGAAAACAGAAAAGAGCAATGAAGTCTGGGCAAAGGGAATCCATTTTCAAACCACCAGCAACACTAGTCCACTTAACGTAATCCCTGTCTCTGTCCCTGGATGTGAGAGATGATTAAAAAATACAAAACCAGAAACAAGTCAGTGTCAGCTAGCCAGGTCTTAATGGGACACTAGCTCTTAATGGGTGTTTGCTACCTTTCACACTGATGCTTACCCTTCTTCCTTCAACTTACATAGTCAGATAAAATCATTGAATATGTTTATGCAAATTTGAGCAGAGGATGGGTTTTTAGAGCAGGACTTCTCAGTTAAAGTGGGCTTTAACTAGAGAGCTACATATCCTTTTCAAGAAATGACCACCTCAGATGATAACATTTCTGTAATTGTTTTACTGTAAAACCCAATAAAAATTAGGCAAAACTTGGGAAGCTTGGTTATTGTTTTCATTCATCTTGTTTGTTAGTGCAGGTGTATGAGGGGTGAGATATACGTGTACCATTTGGGTTTGTGTTTGAAATTCTAGTGATTTCACAGCCATTTTCCCATGCCTGTGGGCTCTGCCCCATGGGTTGACGAATACCTTTCTGGAGGGCCAAACGCATCCATGTGTGGATAGGCAGAGGTAAAAGCTGCACATGGCCAAAGAACCAGCTCCAGTTTTGTCTGAAATCACAAAAGAAGGGCTTATTTCTGTCAGGCTGACAATGGTGCTCGCCGCTCCAGTGGCAGTTGCCTCTGAAACCCACAGGAATATTTTCCTGTCCTTCTGCTCTTCATTTTCACAGGCCTTTGCACTTCTCAGCCCTGATCTTAGGTGATGTGAAAGCACCAAATTAATGCAAGAGAGCCGTGCTTCTTCAGGGCAGGGCAGAATCCCAGCAGAAGCCCCATCTCATGACATCCCAAACCTGCCTGGTGCAATGGCATCACCAAGAAAGCATCCCCACCTGCCACGGTCCTACCAGCCTCTGGGGCAGCACAGCCTCAATTGCATTAGACCAAAGGCAAGGGCAAGAAATACTCACATGCCCATGCACTAGACCTGGCAGGTCCCATCTGTACTCCCTGAGACCTCAGCAGCGAGAATCCTCCATGAGCCATTTCTTCCTGACGTAAAGTGGGGCCGGCTGCCTCTGGCTGGCTGACTGGCAGCCAAGAGGGTCTTAATGAGCACCTATCCCCCTTGGCAGCGCTCGCTGAAGGAGACCTCAGCTGGGAGGGACACCTGCAGTATCAGGCTGAATTACCCTGAATTATTCTTTGTGTGTCTAAAAAGACATAGCTGCTGTTTAGAAAAGCTCATAAACCAACAATGCATCCAGCATATAAAAGGCAGAGAAAAAAAAAAAGCACAGCACCAACCTATATTTTAAAATAAATTTCATTTATTCCAATTGCCCCTTTTCTGAACCACTAATAGAACAAACTCTCATGGTAAAAGCTGAGGAGGGACAGGAAGAAACCAAGGCCCTGTGGATAATTCAAGAGCGATATCCTGCACATGAGGTATGGTACTGAAAAATGCATGAGAGCTGTTTTGTTAAAAAAATGGAATCTGGAAATGCTGACTTCCTTGAAAGAATCAAGAGCAATAAATAGAAAGAAGCAAGACTGCAAAGAGCCTGAAACTGAGAGAAGAAAGTTCTTAAAAACCTGATTGGGTTGGAAAAGAGGAGGCACTGGAAGTTTTCAGAGAGGAACGGAGGAGCTACGGGGACATACTTGAAAAGCATCCCACGTTTTGCATGTGTCCAAGGTCAGAGCACAGAACAAGGCTGTAGTGACCAACACAAGTGAGGATTTTTGCTCTGGGGGAGAAAGAAAAAAGAAGTCAGGTCTAGAAAAGCCGTAGCAGGAAGGAGTGCCATGGCCAGATCCTCTTCCTCACGCTGCCCAGCCCCAAGCCACCACAAAGGGGAATGATGAGTAGAAGGCAGCGCAGCAGCCACAGGGAATGAAGATGTACCATTGAAACACAGCCTGCCCGAGATGAGTGTGACATCGGTTTTGTGTGACTGTCATACTCAGACTGGTGTCCAGGAGCTGGAGATTATTATAACAATGACATGGAGGCGGATTGAATTTCCTCAATGGCAAAGGCGAGCAGGAGAGACGGGGGATGAGTGTGCTCGGTGTCAGCTCAAGTGAGCAGCGGTGCTCCCCGGTAGAAGAAATGCCAGTCTTCACCCCAGTCCTTGTTTTACTTTTTAACCACCAAAAATACATTGCTTGCAACACACAGGGTGACCAAATAGATAAAATCCAAAGAAGCAGGGATGCAGCCAGGAAAAAAAAAGATTTTGTTTGCAGCTACATCTATAAAGCAAGATTGAAGACATCATTAGGCGTCAGGCACTGCCCGTCGGTGAAGTGTTTCCTGAGCTGTAGGTAGGCACTGAGGAAAGTGAACTGGGTAATTGCCTTTCCTGGGGCATCAAACACAGGGATGGGGTGGGGGGCAGAGATAGTAATGAAAATGTAGTGCCGCACTGCCTGCCTGATTATTTAGCAGGTGTGTGTGTGAGTGTGTCTCTGTGCATGCCTTTAATTAGCCTAGAAATCAAATGACTGCTGCGGAGTCTCTCTCCTGGTTTTTAAAGGACCCCTCTGTTGTGTGTTTTGGTGGCAGATTTATAAAGGAGCTGGGAAACAGCGGGGGTGTGCTCAGCACTGATGTCATTTCCTAGACTTGGGAGGCAAAACATCCCCAAGCAGGAGGGAGGCAGGAGCCCGGGGGAGCCCCCAGTGCATCTCTCTGCCCTCCTCCTAGCAGCCACCAGCACAAGAAACACAATTAGGGTCCAAGTCAGCCCAGCTGATGCCCAGCTGTCAGACCCTGATGGAAATCCTTGAGGGGGGGGGGAGGGTATCATCTGGGTAGAAGTGGTGCATTAAAACCACCCTGGCTCGTGCAGGCTCCAGAGTCACACTGACTGCTCCAGGACTAAGCTAGGGAGAAGCAGGGCCTTTGCACCAAAATAAATGTAGCACCCTTTGTCATGCCTACACGGCAAAGCAAGACGCTCATTCGAATCCATGAGATTGGTGTTTTCTTGTGGCGAGGGCCAGAGTGCCTGGCTTGGGAAAACAGGAAGAAATACAGGCGGAATTTCACAGTCCTGGCGACATGCGTTCACCTCCACCCATTGCTTTCTCTTCCCAAAGGATCCTCTGTGAGCTGATGGTTGCAATGGTGTTACCACATTTCTAAAATGTTTTCGATATAATTGGACCTGGTCAGCATATGAAGAAGCCAAAGCACAAGCTGACAAGCACAGGACTGACCCTTACGGGTTGGTCATATCTTCCTTCCCCACAGAGATGTGACTAGGAAAAAGGAAAAGTTTCTATAAAGCCCCTGAGACTGGCTAAAATTAGAATTGACTGAAAAGTGGAATTTTGGGGGGGAAATAGCACTGTTCTTTTTTTTTTTTTTCACCAAAATTCAGGAGGAGAACCAATTTCTTCCCCTGGTATTTCTTTGAATTATGGAAAGAAAATTCCACACAAAATTGTCTCGTTTCCTTCAAAGCTGTTGGTAACTCATGTGTTGGTGACTTATGTGTTTCATGTTACGATGTCAAAAGTAAAGGTTGGGTCTTTAAAATATTAATTTTTTTTTTTGCATAAAGATGAATGAATTCTTTGTTCCTTTCATTTTGATATGCTCTGTAGAGAGTGTATGCTCAGCAAGTCTAAAAACTTTTGGGACAACCTGTCACAGCCTCTAGAAGTAGACTAAATAAGTGTTAACTAAAGCATGAAATATGAAACACAACAACACAAGACAGAATGAAGTGAAACTCTGCTCTGATTTCAAATCATGCATAAACAGATTTCCTTGCAATAAGCACAGCATCTGATTTTTTTCTGTTTTGCTTGTGTTACTTTTTCTTCGGGGGGGGGGGGGGGCACGGAAAGTGGCATCTCAAAATATTCTACCTGCTCCAAATGAAATTACTTCTGTTATTCTAAGCCAGACCACATCAAAAATGAACAAAGAAAATTGTTTAGCAAATTGGTACCCTTTTGATGTGTACTTTCCACTGGTCTTTCTACCAAAAACATTGTCCAGTCAGGAGGTATTAATAACCTTCCATGGCCAGGTTTAAAGATGAAAGAACTGAAAGTTCAGCTGATTGAGTTCAGGACTAGTTTCCAATAAATATTACCCATCCCTTAAAGAAAAACTCAGTAAAGTATAAAAACTTACAGTGCATTTTTAAAAAGGAGATATCCCTTAGCAGCGGTATTGACATTTGCAAATTGTACATCTTTTCCAAATTTCCTACAACAAGGAGATATTTGAGAAATAAAAGAGCATTGTTGAGTGGCTAGTAAGTGAAGTTCTTGCAGATGCTGCTTTACAGATTTCAGTAAATCTCACACCTCAGAATATATTTCAGTCCCTGTTAGATCCTGCCTGCTAGCAGTTGTCATGTTGCACTGATGTCTTGCTGGAGAAATGTTGGCAGAAAGCATACGATGCTGTTTTTGTAGCAAGTGCAGTTACTTCTGTAGCCTGTGCATTACTTTCAGGTTTTAAGTCAGCCTTACTCAAGAGACCAGTGCAGCTGACTCTGAGGGGTTTCCTTCCATTCCCCCGAAACAGTTGGTGTTGCTGATGGCCAGGACTGGAGACAGGGTTGAGTGGACCCTTGGCCAGCTCCAAGGTGGCAATTCACGGTTTCCTTTATTTTTAGGGTGCACATTAATATCACCCCAATGCAGATACCCGGTGCTTTTCACCCTGCTTTACAGGGCTCTGCAGTCCTTTGCTGGTGAACCAGCTGTCAGTGCACACAGGGAATGGCTGAGATTTGGAAATTCAGTTCATGCTTTTGTGAATTCAAGCAGCTTCCAGTGCTATGGAAAGCAGAGATGCCTTCCACTCTCCTTCCTGCCTTCCCCATGTAAACACGCCAAAAATCCCATTGCTTTTGGTGACAGACCTCACTGCAACATAGCTGCGCCTGAAAAAAAACCATATCACAGATGCACACTCTGCCTTGCAGCTTCAGCTGGGAGAAATGAGAGTCGCAAGCTCTGGAAATAAATCTGCCTCTTGCTCAGCACCAGATAACCGACAAGTGTTCGTCCATCTGCCATAAGCAGTCAAACTGTGAGTTCACTGATGTGATATTACGGTGGTATAATTGACTGAGGCTTTTTGGACCGTGCTCCACACCCGCGTGCTGGCTCTCCCGCAGCAGCATTCGGGGGGCGAGGGCCGAGGGGCAGAGGCACTCCTCGAGACCAGGCTGATGGAGCTGGGTGGCAGCAGCATGAATGGATGGCTGGAGCGGAGGCACTGCCCAAACATGTTAGCGCTTTCTGCCAGCGGCAATGACAGAGAAAGCTCTCCGCAGCTGTCCCTCAAATCCCTGTGCCGCATAGTCAAAACCCTTTCTGCTTCACAGCTCGTCTGTAGTCACTTGTATCAGTTACCAGCCCCGGCACCGAACTTCTGCCTTAGCATTTGGGTATCAATCCTTTTTGTCATCACTTTTCCCGCTGGTGTCCTTAGATGGACACGAGATGCGGGTGATGGTAACACATTCCCTGCGGCATCCACAGCAGCCGGGCGGTCTGACCCACATGCTGGCAGGGCCCACGGCCATGGCGGCAAATGTCCCTTCCCCTCCCTCGGCTCAGCTGGTCATGATACCCACAAAGTCGACTTGCTCCCTGAGGCTTCCCAAAAACTTTTCTGCTGGTGGAGGGGCCTAGCAGGGGGAATGCTCTTGTGCCGCATGCTGGCATCACTCAGCATCACCACCACTGTGTTTACCAGATTGGAGCAGCCCAGAAAAAGCCTGGCAAAGGGTCCCAGGGCCAGCTTGCTAGCTCAGAGGTGAAGTAGCATGATGATCAGGAGGAGATGAAAACTATGCCGCATCCATCGCAAACAGAGACCCTGAGGAAAGTGTAGGGAAGATTACACAGAAGTTGTAGCTCATTAAAGGAAAACATGCTGAGGTATTTTTATGTTGCTGTTACTTATAAAAGAGCCAGTTAAAACAGCTTATTATGGTAATTACAGCAATGTAAAGAGAGACCTAGCAAAGATTACAGCACTTTAGTACACCATCATCATGACTGAAGTGAAACATATTTAGGATTCAAACAAGGCAACTCCCACATGACTGGGCAGGGGATAAAAAGTGCAGAAGATCCCTGCATGAGCTGCTCAGGTGGCTGCAACATCCCCAGGTCATCAGAAAAGCTGTCGGTGTCTGTTCATCATAAGGTGGAGGATTGGCCAGAGGAGGCTGGGATAAGGTGCTGGCACTGCATAGTGGCCATGGGGGAATGAGGGTGGCAGGTGAGAATGGGCAGAGGTGGACTGTGGGGGGGACATGGGGCCCAGGCAGGTGATCTTGCAGTGGGCAGGTGGTTTAAAGATCTCTCCTTCACGACCTCCATCACTTTGGTGCAGGGATCATGCATCAAGAAAAGAGGCTGTGAAGACCCATCTCCACCACCTGACCTGGCGCCTCTGATAAATCCCCTCTTTACACCTCCAGCTTCCATCAACCGGGAGGAACTGGACCATAGAATTTAATGGTCCTGGTGGGATTTGTCCTCCCTTAATTTATCCAATCCCTTTCTGATACAGAATTTATGTTGTCACCCCTGGAGGTGGTGTCACTTCACACTGTGTACTCCTCTGCACCCAGATTTATGCCAGCTTCTAGTTAAGAATTCTCCTTTAACCCTTTACACTATAAGTGCCAACTACTTGGTCCTATTTGATTTTGGTAGAGCCCATTTTTCCCGGGTAGGGTCCTGCAAGAATTTCCAATTTAGGAAATTAAAAAAACCCAAAGTCCTCTCTCAGCTCCTCACAGGTATCTGCATTTCTGCACGGCTCTGTGCAGGGAGCATCTCAGAGAATATGCCCATGAAGTCTGCAGCCTTTTTATTTACTGGCACCCACCGATCTTCCCTAGCACTCTCAAATCAGTTATCTAGATGCTTCATGAGGTCTGCCATCTTCACCACTATCACGTGCATGGTGGTGAAACCCTCACAACTATCACAAACCTGGTTTGGCCACCCTGTGCTCAGGACACAGCTCGCTTCTGGGATATATGAACTGACTGCAGTGCATATAACTTAGATTCCAGTTCCACAGGGTCATGGGGATTTTGTCGGTGATGCTCAGTGCAATACTCTCAAACCCACTCCTCAGCTGGATTTTCACCAGAATATTGCTTCACTAACAGCTGTTTTGCTTTTCTTTGAATTATTTCTTCATTCACAGTTTTCTGAGGAGCCAGGGCTGGAGAAGCCGGCAGCCATCTCCTCTTCCACAGCTAAACTACTGCTGCAGCCAAATTCTCCTCACTTGGATTGGCTCCCACAGTCCCAGGGGCACCCAGTTCAGCAAAAACTGTAAATGAGTTGATGCAGATCATGTTTTCTCACGAAGGAATAACATGCAGATTTAGATTCACACAACCTGATTCCAGTCGCCTAAAAGGAAGCATGGCATCAAACAAAGCATTACTCAGGTTGGGTTGTCAGCTTACAGCAATTTAAGGTATGTGAGAAGCCAGGCCAGCCAACAGCATCCATTTCACCCCTTAGCAAATATCCAGATGGTGCTTGCCGTACTGAGAGTGAAGTGTCCTTTCTAACCTCAGAGGTGTGGAGCTCTCCCTCAGCTGCATTGGCTGTAAAGGCGGCACTGGGGAAGCTTGGAAAAGGACAGGATGCCTTTTCCTTTTCTAATTCAATTTAGGGAATTTAGAAAGGGAGCCTGGTGACATTTTTAGGAGCGTCGACACAAGGGTGACAATGATTTTGCAAACAAATGCATGTGAGAGAGTGATGATTTGAGTTCCCGTGATCAACATGAGCATCAACCAGCTGCGCAGAGCTGCTCTCTCCAGGTCTCATTAAAAATTGGGGACAGTGTAGTTTGCAAATGTAAAACAAATGGCTAAATCACACTTTAACTTACTTAAGACTTTCTGCTGAGCATGTCCTTACCACCATTTAGCAGAAGCTATGCATACCACTCTGAAAAGCCACTGTGAACGTGCTCCAGACCAGCCCCTCATTGGCCTCTGGTGGCTTTCCTACCTGCAGTAACACGTACAGATATTATTGCCGCATAGAAAACACAGACATTTGTGAGATCTGGTGCAAAAGTAGATGAGTATAGCGTTCCCTCCAGGTTACAGAAGTGACTGTTCCTGGGGGCGTGCATATAAAACCCTTGCGGCAGCCGGGCCCCCGCGGGAATGCTAACCCCTGGCAGCTAGCACCCAATGCGGACATGATTTACATCCGTGCTGCGTGTGCCTGCACTTTTGGATAGAGGTGCCCCTGCGCCGAGGCTGCTGACACTCGATCTGCACTATCGCAGATATGTGGCGATCAGCTGAGTGCCTTTATTGCGAACCAGCCTGACTTACGCCAGCAGAATGGAGAGCCAAAGCCAGCTTAGGTTTCTACTTCTGCAGCCGCCAGCAGATGCACTGACCCTCCACAGCCAAGTCTGGTTCTGAAAACTGCTCTCTTTTACAGAGGCAATTAAACCCCTCATGTGCAGCCTTGACATTAAAACATATTTAAATTTAAAAGCAATGTTTAGTAATACAGTTGGGTTTTTTTTACCAGTTTATTTGGATGCCAGAGTTGAGCAGAGACCTCAGGGCTGGCTGATTCATGCCTGTTTCATTTTTCCATTCAATCCATTTTCTCTGAAAAGGAGACATAAGCAGTGAAGCCAATATAGTTTTATTGGATCCAATGCACTGCCACTAAAACAAATATATGTACACTCAGGCCACTACACTTTTATTAAAACAAATAGAATTTAATTCAAACCAGCATTCAATAGCTACAGTTTGTTTTTTGGTGTTTTGTCTTGGTTTTTTAAAGAGATGAAATTAAATCCTACCAATACTTTTGCTCAGTATGTTTTCACAATCAGATTCATTTGACCTAGGCAATATGTATTTATCATAGGTAACACATTTTTATTAAAAAGAAATTTACGGAAATCAGGTTTCTTTTGAGCATACAGACAGAAATCCTAACCCATTGTAAGACTAGACCAGGAGGACAGGTGGGAGAGTCTTGATTGTTATTTTTTGTGCTGGTAAAAGGCACTTCTACTTACGATTTTTTTTAGACTACTACACTTGGTATAACCGATGTCAGGCTTTTAGAAGTCAGTGTCTTTCTAGAAAAACACACTTTGTACAGACCAGCACCAGAAACAAACACAGTGCTCAATCAAAGGATTACAGTAAATTCAAACAAGAGCAAGGGAACTAGGGCTTGTACCTGAATAAAGGTGTAGCTGCAGGAGATGGTATTTAGAAGAAACAGCCTGTGGTACCAGAAATCTGAAAAAGAAACAGAAAAAAGCTCAATACAGAAATGAAACTCAGTCATCATTTACAATAGTGATATTCACTTAATTACATTTCCACACCTGTGTTTGTAGATGAGATTTTTACGAATGCCAAGGGGAAGTATATTTCCTTTTTTCACTAAGTGCTTCTGCAAATCAAGCCTAGGTCTCCATCTGTGTCTAACAAAACCCGCAGTTTTACAAAAACCTTATTTTGCAATTCCAAAACCTTTTCAGCTCTTTATTCACTAGGATCCACCCTTTGATCTGGGGAGGTTATTGTCTTCCCTAGTCTCCTCTCTCTCTTTCCACTTCAGTTTCTCAGAGAACAACACAGAACTTTAGGAAAAGTGCATGTAAAACCATTCATCTTTTTTCTTGACGACATTTTGCAAAAGAGGGACAGGTCCCGCTCTGCAAGCCAAGCTGTTTTCTCCCCCCCGCAAGAAAAACACTCTAGGGAGGTTGTTGAGATGTGCCTGAGTGACAATGGAGCGCATGTTTCAGTCCAAGTCAGAACATGTGCACTTAATTCCCATGGGTTCACTTGAATTTCTTCCCTCTGTTGTTAGTAAAGTTTGGGAATTAAAAAGAAAAGAATTATTTCATAATCTTGTATGAAAATTAGCTGTAGCAGATAGTAATGGCCGCCTCTGAGCTCACAGTGGTAACAGAAATGAGGATGCCAGCACTGCGACCATCAGAGTGGTGCCTTGGCTGCATTCAGACCTGCTGCAGTTGGAAAGAGGCACATCCATGACCACTGAAGCATAATTTTGGTTGCTGCTTGAGTGCCCCCAAGGGTGACAGAAGATACTGGGTTTATGAACGTCTTGGTGGGGTCGGTGTCAGAAGAAAGTGCATGCAAATACACAGTGGCACAGGGAGGTTTAGTGAGGGGGGTGTCCCCTGTTTTTTCCCCCTGCATGCTAAAAGGCACTGTGTCATGTTGACCTTCCCTCCTGAATCAAGGGCTCTCTCTGGAGTGTCAGTCAGGAAAGCATCATTAGATAGCGGTGGTGGGGGAGCACTATCCCCTCCATATGGGCTGAACAGCTGCCTTTGCAGACTTCCCAGCCAGGGGAGCAAAGGATTAAGTTCAAGACCCATATCCAGACAGCCTCCCCCACATTGCGCTGAGTGGCAGCGCGGTGCAAGTGACAAAACGCTTCCACTATTTCCAATGCACTTTGTCACAGACCAGCTACCGCTCCTTTGCCTCATTCCCAGTGACGACATTTCCAGTCAACAGCTCAGCAGCTGCGTCTGCCCGTCAGGTTTCTCCTCCCTGCCAGCCTGGTGCAGGGAGAGGAGAAAAAACCCAACCCTACTCCGAACAATTTTAATTAATACTGACATTTATCAAGCTGTAGAGGAAGCAACTGCTGCTCGTTGCTTGGGTTTACATGAAAATAGTAGAAATAAATGGAACTGTCATAAAGTTGTAGACCATCCCATCTTCATTACAGCTAATGCCTGGGAGAAATGAATTGTGAGCAGCAAGAGATACAGGAGCTCATGGAGAGGCTGATGGACTGCCCAAGTGCTGAGGCTTTCTCCGAAAGGCAGGCTATTTCCTAAAACATGCGGCCTTCCTCACTTGTAGACACACGGGTCTACTTGAGATGCCTGGAGATAAGCTGTGCGCAATGACCCAGTAAATGTCATCCAGGTCCCCACTGCATCACACACCGCTCCAGAGGCGGCAGACCCTGTCCGTCATGTGGTTTAGGCACGCTGTGCTCCAAATATCCTCTGATGCTTTCAAAGTCCATGTCTGAGTCCTCTCAAGAGCTGCTCATCGCTTGTCTCACACCTGCCAAAGGACTGCAGGCCCATGACCTGGAGGCACATACACCTTCAACAGGTCTGGGACAGGCTCACCATGGTAGAAAGGCCAATAACTGTACTATATTGCTGCAAAATGCAAATAGTACATGCTTTTTCGTGCAAAGCACGTATAAGGTCTCCACATCCTTACAAGCCATCTTACCCATTTGCTGATGATTCACAGGCCTTTTAAATGTTGTTGTAGAAGCTGTAGTATTATCACAGCTTTCTACCAGGGCAGCCTTTGGATGTTTCTACCTGCTTATTGACAGCTCTTCCTTGAACTCCTCTGCAGCATTTATTTCACAGCAAAAATGTAAACCATGGAAGAGAATAATTTCTTATATCCTGATGCCTGGAGGTAGAAAAAAATTGCTCTTTCTTCACAGACGTGTTCTTACACCCCAGGTGTCCTTTCCTTTAGCTTAAAAGCAACAACAAAGAAATAAATAGGAAATCTCTGTATGACGGGACAGTAGTATATGTGATTTTCTTTGCAAGACCTAATACCTCACCTGATATACAATGCTAACTAGTCCACTATATGCTTAAAATACATCCTATCAAAAGAAAATTTTATCCCCCAAAACCTCCAAAACCAGTATCCCATGAACCAGTTAAAAATGGATGTTCTAAGCAAGGGATTTGTAGGGCAGGAGAAGTTGATCTGTAATCCCTCTGGTAAGGGTAAGTCCTCCTGTGGCCGCAGACAAGTCCGATGGAGGCTTCTTGGGGCAGATATCAGTGGTGTTGGTTTGCTGTTCCGATATGGACCTGCAGCTCTGGATTGACACCAAGTACTCTTCAGAATGTCCTTTTTGCCTTTAATGCTTCAAAGTAGCTCTATCTTCTAGGTAGCAAGCCACATAATCGCTCATCAGTGCTTTCCCAAGCTCTGAAATTGGGCCAAAAGCAAAGGAAAACCCAAATCCCCCAAACTCATATTCACTTTTCTACCCCACAGACATACTGTGTGAGCGGACTGATGAACTTCTGTAAAGTGCTCGGAAATTACAGAATCGGATCCTGATGGCAAATAGTTATAGACCCTCAAAGTGATAGGCACCCCCCACCCCACAACCCTCCCCACACCCCTACACACAGACTCACATGCAGCATACAAATCCAGATTCAGTTGCAGCACTCAACATGTCAGGATATCTTCTGTAACCCTTATTTTTAATGCAATTGTTTAATACAGTACAATAAAGCAGTCATCGTATAGTGACTTTCAAATGGGCCCTCCGATCCTGAAAAAGCACTACAAATGATAAATTATTCTTCCCAATATCGCTAAAGTAAAATCCACCTCTTTTTTCTCCTTTAGCTCTAGCCAGCAGCAACTGTTGGCTGCTGATAGCTACAGACAGCACATTTCCCTTTCAGGAAACAAATATTGTTTTATTTTGTAGAAAAAAATATCCCCTGTAATGTCAGCTATAAAATACAGTAACTGGTCTTCAGCAATACATTGAATTATACACACCTAACTGTATTGGAGACTATAAATTCATCAGATGGTGCAGGCCAGGGGGCTTGGGGAGTGGAAGGGATTTGTCTCTTGTCCCCCTCCAGGGAGAACTGTCACCCTAGCGCTGAGATATTGCTCGAGCGGTGGCTCTCCAGGGGCAGAAAAGGCAGAACTTGCTGAGTCTGTTTGCGATGTGCTTATCTATTATTGACATTCATATCCTGTAATAACTCAGGGAATAAAAATAGAAAATATGCCCACTCAAAACATCTTTGGATCCTGAAATGACAAATTTCTACTGCAGGAAAGAGACTGATTGGGTTCCTGCCAGTCCAGTCCCTGTGGGCAAATACCTTGCCATCTTCTGTGGTAAGTTTTTAGAAATGCTCATGATTGTAGGGCTGTGTCAGAAAACATAAAAGAAAATCATAAGCAGTGTTAATGTCACTGACATGGCATTAAAGCCTACTAGCAGCTGTTCTGCAGAGTTACGTCATGCACAGTGACAAAGATGATCTTTTTTACATTTCCTAGTATTTACTATTTATTTTTCTCTATTTTTGGCAGCCTGGTTCTATTACCTTTCTCCACCTGACATTCTCCTCTGACCTTTTCTTCCAGCTTCTCTAAGTACCATAAGGTGCCCTCTTAACAGCTTTTCAGCAATATTTCATATCTAGCCAGCTTTGTGTTGATAAAACAACCTTAGATTTAAATCTCTTTTTAAACTATGTTTTAACAGAGAAAATAAAAATCAACATGGAATGTAACAAAATATATTTTTCAGTCTAAAGAAATGGGTTAGGTTGTTGGTTTTTTTTCTGTACTGGTAAAGATCTTTATCAATGCTGTTACTTCCATTATGGCTGGCATTGTAATTCCTAATCCATGTCAATTTTGAGCAACTAATTGCCAGTTAAAACACAATATAGTCTCTTTAAAATGAGAAGTATCCTTGCCTATACTAATGAACAGCTTTGCTTGATATAACTAACTTTCTACAGTACATTTTGCAGTTTCTACTGCTGCTTTACCTTCCTGTACTTCTCTCATCAAGTGAGTTTCATTTTGAATAGTTTTGTCAAGAATAAAAATCACCTGATATGAAACCTGAATAAAATGATGAGACTATTTCTTCTGAAGTTGCCTTTTTGGGAGAGTTCTGGTTTAGCTGCCAAAATATGAATCACATCAGCACAAGACTCATGTAACAAGGAGTTCCTTGGTCACCAACTTCTGTCCAGTTTACCTGACTGATTCAGTGGGTTTAGGCCAAGGTTGAGACTAAGGCCTTATTGCTTTTAATAAGCCATTTTTAATATAAACCTACGCATCACATTTCTTATTTTTATTCATAGAATTTTCATTAGGGATCTGTGCCTGAGATCTATGCATCTCTCATTACATGACAATAGATACATTATACTTGTTATAAATCATGCAAATTTGGGGACAAATTTGACCTGATGTAGTCTCCAGTATTTGTTCATGAAATGATAACATGGGGTTGATAGCCCCTGTGTCTGTATGGGGGACTGGAGGTGTAAGCTAATGCAGGGAGAAAAGCACAGTATACCCCTAATTTCAGTCTATGCTTCTCCATCTTAATGCAAACAATCAATCATTATAGAAGGAAGCACAATACCGATCCTGTCCCCACTGAGGTCAAGTAGTGACTCTGAAGTGAGAGAACTGGATTCACTGATAGAAATGATAGACAATTAGTGTGTGCTGTGTTTAATTGGAATGAATTAACTTGATTATTTGGTTTCCAATAAAGCAAAATAAATGGTACATAAATCCATTAATAATGAAGAATCTTTGGTTGTTTCTTTGTTGTTATTTTTGATGCTCAGAAGTGGGTCACTCGGTATGTGCATAAACAAAGAAGATAAATGGCTAGAAGAGGAATGAATTTTCCATAACCTGATTAAAGAATACGTCAGGCTCCTCAGAGAATGTTATAGTGCTTGATGATTTTGTTGTTGCTGTTCTTAATGTGTCTAATGTTTGCTGTTTAAGAAAATCAAGAAAAATGTTAAAAGGTTGCTCCAGAAGGGAGCTGTCAGCCAGGAGGAGGAGACAGCCTTGTTTAGCCAACAAATTCTCCACTGGCAAATGGAGGAGGGAGAGGGGACCCCTCCCACCCCCAGCCCAGGGTAAAACCTCATTGGATCTAAAATGAGGGCCCAGTAAACTCTGTGATGTGACCCCCAAACCCCTGCTCCCCTGACTGCAGCCTGGAGCCCAAGCTGGAGCGTGCATGGCACAGCACGTGCACACAAGCTTTGGGTACATGACCCCTGGTGAGCTTTGTGTGTGCCCCAGGACGTGGGGTCGGGGAAGAAATCCCAGCAGCCTCAGTTTAGATGTAGCCCTATAGACCCCAGATGACCCATTTTTCAGCATCCTTTTCCCCAGAACTGGGCATCATTGCTGTTGAGAACTGGAGCACCCCTACACTGGCCAGGACCAGACCTTATGCATGTGGTCTGACCTTGAGCGCCTTTGCATCCTATGTCTAGGAAACCAGGTTCAGCCTCTTCACTGTCTGCCTCCTCGCAATTCATATAGGACGAGGAATGAGTCTCAGGTGAGGCGCTGCTGCCACGTCCAAGCTGTGGAGCTGGTCCCCCCAGAGTGGGCTGCCATACCATGGCAATGCCCCTGTGCCTCCCCATCCCTGGAAACCCTTGCAGGGAAGAGACCAAGAATAGCATGCTTGTAGACCGACATGCCATTCGGCTGATGCCCTGACACAAATTCAGATGTGAATGTCCCTGGGTCCCACTGTTTAGATACAGGCTCTGCGGTCCCATCAATTTGCACCAATTCCTGGTATCAGCATCCCCCAGTCACTGCACAAAGTTCACTTCTCTCCCCAACCGCTTTATCAAAATCCAAGTGTTCCCAGGATAGCGTGTGGCTCTTTTGGCAGCAGCTGTGAGACTAGACTTAAAATACTAATGGGTTGTGTTATTATTTTAGCATGCTGCTAGTACAGTTCTGTGCAGTGCCAACTAGGGGAGGGAATTGGCAGATGCTAAGAGATTGTAGCAACAAAAGTTGAGAAAAGATGCTTTGACAAAGAAAAGACAGTTACCTAGCCTGAAAGGCTTTCTGCCTGCCAAACTGCAAAAGTCTGCTACAGACAAATGGAGCCAGGAGAACCCCTAAAAGAGAAGGTGCAAAAAAATCCATATAATATTATATGAAGGCTCCTTTGTAGTGTGAAATGACAAGCACCTTAACCAGAACAGCTGCTATTAGCAATCCCCGAAATGACAGTTAGGTGGATGATGACAGTAATAATATAACTTTGAAGGATAAAGCCTTTATTAAGGAAAAATTAACAAAATTAATTCCTAGTATTATTCAGTAATTTGTCTAGGGTCACACAAAGGTTAAATCTGACTCTCTTTAGACTCAATACTTTTCAGGAGTCTGCATCTCCTTAAGAAAAGAAGCTCTATTTATTTCTTGCAGATCTGTTTGCACTTTGTATAGCTACTGCCATAATATCATCAAGCCAGTCTTTGTTAGCTAAGGATCCTTTTCTCATCACTCACCATTTTAGTTCCCATAACAACAGAATACATTTGTAATATGGAAACTCAGCTTCTCTCTATTCTTTTGGGGTAAGATTGTTTCCTCCACTTAAAAAGAAGCTTGTAACATGCTAGAGGTTTGTGCAAACCTGAAAACTTGTGGAAACACAGTAGGTGATCTGATGAAAAATGCTTAACTTCCATATTTAAACAACATCTTCAGGTGAAGAAACAATTTCAAATGCCTGCCACTTTTGGCTTTGGTATAGCCAGAAATTGCTATACCATATCTGCATTTTCTAATTAAGATATGAAATGCAGGTTTTTGAATGTGCCTTTTTAGGTTCCAACAAATTCATTGCGTGTTTATGAAAACACACAGCAGTACCAAAGTTGGCTAGCCTAGCAAGGTTTATCTTCAGCCTATAGCTCTTTCCCTGAATTCAATACTGCAGGCACAATTTAATGCAAACCCAATTTATGACTTAATGCTCCAGGGACCATAGTGGGAGATTGTTACATTATTCTTTTCTAATCCTATTTGTGTTTTAATTTGCTAAGTCTGTAATGAGGTGCATGCCTTGAATAGATTCAAGATCTTTCACATTGCTTTTGACTTTGTTTAATATAATAGATTGTACAGTTTGCATTCAGAATTGAGGTGTTCCACTCAGTACTATCTCTTCATTTTCAAAACTAGAGTGGGTAAAATTATGTTCTGAAAGTAATTGTATCCATGTTACCTTGTTTATCACTTAATGGTTTATTTCCTGTTATAATTTTCTGTTACAATATGTGAGGTCACAAAAATCAATTCTCAGTGGACTCTGACTTGACTGTTTGAAATTACTCCCCAAAACACTCTGAAAATATTATGGAGAAAAGAAAGCACTGGGTAGTAAGTGGCTGGCTGTACTTATTCTTTTGTATTATTGCTTCTTTGATTTTTTTTGTGCTGATGAAACTCTAGTAGAAATACAGAGAAATGGAGTAAAAACATCAGCTACAGGAGATACCCAAGTGATGATAATCAACATACCTCTATTTATGCCAATGATTTATGGTGATAAATCTAACCTGAGCATTTTTGTTCTAAAATTTACTGTCTGTGATCTAGTTGTCATTCATCTACATGCAGAATAGAAATCCCATGTCAGATAATTTCTTGATTTTAACTTTGTTTTCATTTTGTTTGGAAGATAAAGAAAAAAACCCTCCCCAAAATATTTAATTTTATTTTCACAACCATATTATAAAACATACCATGCCACAGAAACATAACAATTCAGAAAGAAAAAGTACTTGAAAAGGAAAAATTCAATGCCTTTCCTCAAAATGTCCAGACAGGGAGGGAAGGAAGGAAGGAAGGAAGGAAGGAAGGAAGGAAGGAAGGAAGGAAGGAAGGAAGAAGGGAAGAAGGGAAGAAGGGAGGGCAGGAAGGAGGGAAGCAGAGGGAAGGAGGGAAGGAAGTTGGGAAGCGAGGAAGGGAGGAAGGAAAGCAGCACTGTCACAGTGACTTGGATTTTAACAGGACTCTTTTTTCAGACAGCATGCACTACTAACAACATTTTTGTGATTGGTTCTCCTTGCTGTATCATACGAATCTGTGTCCTGAGTCCTCTTCTGCCTGTGAGAGCCATACCGGCAGGAAATCAGGTTTATGGTTCCAATGCATGGTCAGACCCATTTGCTGTTTTCTGAGCCCTGGCACTGTAGGAATCTCTATCAAACTCACAAAACATAGCTAGAGCAGCTACAGCATCACTGATCCAAAATGAGCTGTGGGAAGACACTCCGCAGAGTACAGGAAACAGTGTTTGCACTGATGCTCACCTTTTGGTGTTTAGTACCAGTGTCAGTTCTCATCTGGATGAACCCAGTGAGGACATGTCCCAGCTAAACACCTTCCTGCAATACCAGTCAGCCATTCCTCTTGATTAGCTAGGTAATTCTGGGTGCTTTCTCCCACGTTTTCCCTTCCTGGATATTGTTTTGCCTGGATCTATGCCCTTGGGGACAGGCAGAAGCCAAAAAATTCCAGGATTTTATCAAAATCAAAAGACAAAGGTAAACTTTTCCCATGTTTTTGCTCCCTAACGAATGTATCCATCCAAAACCTGGAGTCCATTGCAACAGCACAGCACAATCACGCCTTATGAGTTGCAAGTGCAGGAGTCCAAATCTGCCTCAGAATAGTGAAAGCTCTTATAATTTAATTTCTTTTTCAAGTATGCTTTCTGTTCACTTTCCACATAGCCTTGAGGACTAATAAATCAGAATAATGGAAAGCTTACAGAAATCTTGCATCATATTAAAAGCTGCTCTTAATTTGTGAAACCTCCACTCATGCCAACAGATTCTTCAGTTCTTTTTATTTCATCAAAGCAAGCATGAAGTAACTCCAGGCTTCCTCAAATTTCAGGAGAAGGAGAATGACGAGTTTGGATTCATATCTCTGGCTCAGAGCAGATATGGAAGATGGGTGCTTGATCGACTGCTGCAATACCCTTATTTTCTATTTTAGATGCAGCTAAAATCTCTCATAAACTTGATTTTGGTAAATCCAGACAGCGGGGAACTCCTAAGCACCAGTGAGGCCCTACACTCTCTGACATTTTTAAGCTCTGAGGAAATACCTGTGGATATAACAATACCATCCAAGGAAACTCCAACCCCATCCTTGGTTTAATATTGAACACAAAGCCTGAAACTCTAGTAAATACTTTATAGGTAAACTAAAGCAATCTTTATTTCAGAGGGCTGAGAATGGAAGACAAGTCTTATCAGCACAGCCCTTGGTTAAGAGTAATTATTTTTGGATGCAGTGCTGCCTAATTTGTTACAATGCACCTGCTCCCACTCACACCGGGTAGTGTCTGGTGATGATACTGATGGAAAGGACACAAGAGGGAGGTATATGGGGTTTACTGGAGGGATGAAGTAGCATATCCACAGACATAATGAATAGAAAACACCCAAGTCTAGATAGAGGCTTTTCAGATAGTCATCTTCATAGACCACAAGTGGCCTTTGGAGTCCTTCCTGATCATCTGGAGAATAAAATAAATTCTTTGTTTAATTACTGGGGTTCCTGACACCAGGACTGGTGCAATCCCCCGATATTGCCTCATTGAATCTTGCTATGGCACAGAAAAAAAACCCCAAGTATGCAGGCTGTGTGGTGGCTGCCTCCAGCAGACATGTCAAAATGGCTTTTGAAATTGGAGCCGAATGGTTTTCAGTAAGGGCTGCTGGCCATGAGCTAGAGGAGGAGCCCATCAGATCCATGGGAGAAACTTAAAAATGGCACTCCTGACTGACACTCACTGCTTGCTCCCGCTATCCCCCATGTAGTGACTGGGTTAAGTGCACTGGAGCTCCAAATATTCCCTTCAGACAACTTTAAAGGCTTAAGTGGCATCCAGCATCTAGCCCTCAGTTGTGTGTGCTGCAGGCAGCCGGACCCACACCCCACGTGGGTTCCCAGGGAGAGGGCACAGGGCTTCTGAAGTGGATCTTTGGTGAAAACGAGATGCTTGACTCCAACAGTGCAATGCTGGAAACCTTTTCACAGCTTCCGCCTTGCCTAAATCCATCAGTGCTGCCTCTCTATTTCACTTTCACACAGAGTTATGCCTCTCCACTCTGTCCTGACCTAGCCAGACTGAGAAATTAGATAAACTTCCACATTAGTCCCCAGAGGGCAACCTTCAGACATGACTAACACACCACTGGGACCAGCCTGTGCTTAGCCGGCTACTTCACTGCTGTAGAAGACGTGAGTTTGAATCTTCTCAAGCAGAGGAAATAGCTGAATGCATATTTCCCACTCCCCGGGTAAGTGTTCTGCCACCTGGCTTTTATATAAAAGCAGGGCATGATGCACTTCTCATATGTTCTCATTTACAAGAAAGCAGCAGCAGCTACTCCTCTTTCTGTCAAAATTTCCTGTGGACCCCAGAATTGTCAGTGTGTTCATTTCCTCTGCAAATGCCCATTGGACTTAGATTGCCCAAGGGTTTTAGTCAAAGTAGAGCTCAGTTTCTGTGTCTCGGGCAGTCCTGGGCCAAGTGCTGAGCTGCTCAGGATGGAAAACACAGCCTGAGGGGCAAGGATGGACAACATGTGCCTTCACAGTCAGGCAACAAGCAAGCAGGGCTTTAGGCTTGTTTGTTCCACATTACTTGAAGATGGGCTTCATCTTACTTAACATCAGCCTTCTAATGGTTGGGCACCTCAGTTACACTCATCTCAACTTCTCCTTGAGTCAGAAGGGAGAGATGGGTGGAACCCAGAGCAGACTCACTTATCAAAGGAGACTCACCTTTGCTTGATGCAGGCGTAGTTCCACTCAGGACGTAGTTCCACTTTTCTCTGGAAGCAGCATGGGTTTAAAGCTCCTTGTCCTTCCCCATGCACAGTTGCAGCTCGCATTGCCTGCCCCAGCCACCACAGGGCTTGCAGGCTGCCTTCTAAGCCAGGACAGTGAAATCCTGTTAAAGCAAAGTCAGAATTTCCCATACCACTGCCCCTGTGTCCTGGTTTCAGCCGGGATAGAGTTAGCTGTCTTCCTGGTAGCTGGTACAGTGCTGTCTTTTGAGTTCAGTATGCGAAGAATGTTGATAACACTGATGTTTTCAGTTGTTGCTAAGTAGTGTTTAGACTAAAGTCAAGGATTTTTCAGCTTCTCATGCCCAGCCAGCGAGAAAGCTGGAGGGGCACAAGAAGTTGGCACAGGACACAGCCAGGGCTGCTGACCCAAAGTGGCCAAAGCGGTATTCCATACCGTGTGACGTCCCATTTAGTACAGGAACTGGGAAGTGGGGGCAGGGAATCGCCGCTCTGGGACTAGCTGGGTGTCAGTCGGCGGGTGGTGAGCAATTGCACTGCACATCATCTGTACATTCCAATCCTTTCATTATTACTGTTGTCATTTTATTAGTGTTATCATTATCATTATTAGTTTCTTCTTTTCTGTTCTATTAAACCGTTCTTATCTCAACCCACGAGTTTTACTTCTTTTCCCGATTTTCTCCCCCATCCCACTGGGTGGGGGGGAAGTGAGCGAGCGGCTGCGTGGTGCTTAGTTGCTGGCTGGGGTTAAACTACAGCACCCTGTCATGTCGAGGTTTAGTTTTTACTTCCTTTTGTTCAAGAATGTTCAGATAGAGTAATTGGTTTTCTGTGATGGTAGGAAAAAAGAATATAGGAGTATGAGGGAAGGATGTCTCTTACCTGCTAGTGTCTTAGGAGGCCCTTATGAGACAACACATCTTATTATGGGAGACGGATATTAAAGCTTTAGAATAAATCTGTGACTTGACAGTTGTCAGTGTGGAGCAAAGAGCAACCTCACAGTGACAGCGCAGTCGGTAAAGCCTATGGGACCCCATGTCTAAAGAATGGAGAGTGCCGGAGCTATGAGAGAATCCCCATCAGCTGGCAGCAAAATGCACTTACAGAGAGCTGCAATGCACATTTGGCCAGGGAATATTTCCCATCATGGGCTAGTAGGGCTGCAGTGCCCTTCCTCACCCCACTCACAAATTAGTCCTGCCCTTATGCTCCAGGTCGCACACCCCAAGAGGGCCAGGCACCTGCACAGCACACCACCACCCATTTTCACTCACACTTCACACCAGTAATAGGCACCTCTCACACGCAGGTCACATCAGCCGAGGTTGCTTTAACAGTAGGCAACGAGGCTGCTGTAGAGCATGGAGAGACAGGCAGGAAAGCACTTCCCACAGTGACAAAATAAAATTCAGTGCCCACAAGATAAAACGTGTTCAGTCAGTAATACAGTGTCTGCATGCTAAAATTCCTGGTGGTAATTAGACTTCATTTTTGCATATGCCTATTGCTTAGTCTCAAGTATATTTTTCCTAGAAGTGTTAAATATTTTGTTTTAATTCCTTGAAGACAGAAAGCATCCATTCCTCCACAAATAAAATCAGATATTTGTGTTTGTTCCTTTATATAGATGCATGTAGGGAAGTGTGGGCATATATCTATATCTCTCTATTGAACATAATAATGTGCTATAGAGGTATCTAACCTTATAGTGGTTAATAAAAACTAAAAAAAAAAAAGGACAGCTGTTAGGTGCTCTTTCCAGAAAGCTTAGACAGCGGTAGCTGACCTTTATCATGGCACTAGCATGTATTAGCCAAAATAATACTTTAACAGTTTTTTAGTACCTGACTATATGTTCTGTTATAAGAAATAGCAAATGTTTAATCATAAATATTTTAATGGCTTCAGGGATTCATGGTATTCAATGACTGTGTTAAATGATAATAATCACATCTGGTTTATTACTATAGTAATTCAGCAGCTTCTCTTCAGTAGTTATTTTTTATTATATGTGCTGTGCTACTGTCATGGTCATTTATAGTGGTAATATTTTAAAGTGGCTCATTTGTTTGTTTAAGGACAGTTTCACAATATATTTCTGTATTAATATACATTTTGTACTATTATTTCCAAGCTGCTACTGGAAAATTGATCCTAGCTTGTTATGATGAGAGGGGCTGGGACTTGTGCAGAATGCCAACGCCGAGAGCGAGTGATGGAGCAGATGGGTAGTGTACTGGTCTCCACTGGGGCTGTAATTGCTGTTGAGTTTTATTCATAAATGAAGGGGTCCATTAAGAAATAGTTAACTAATAACAAACATGAGGGGAGGATTTGAATCAGGCAGAGCACAGACAGAACTAGAAAAGTACTATAGTGAAACAGTCAAAAAGCAACTGGATATGGCCATTTTACACATTATTACCCAATAATACTCCCATTTTTTGCATGCTAGTGCACTTATAATGGAGGGACTTTTACTAGGGAGACAAGGGAGAACTGATTGATTTTGCTGATTGTTTTATTCAGAAACCTACACACTCTCAGGCACATGAGGGAGGTCTCATTTATCTTCACAGGATCGCTCATGAGAGTAAAAGTTTGGAGGATTAAGCCATGTATCAGCACAAATGGGAAGAAAGTAGCAGGAGTTAGTTATCACATTAGAGGAGGGACCACTCAAGACTGAAAAGACCTTCCTGTCATTATTTTCTCCCCTCAGAATTGCAATTATCTAAAACCTCGTGTTCTGCAGGATGCTGCATTCCCTGGCCATGGCATCCTCAGACATCTGGGATTCAAGTTATTTACCTGTAGAAAGTCACAGGGGAACACAGAGCACAAAGGAATGGCTCAGAGGGTGGCATTTGTGAAGAGGTGGCAATCCCTCATTAAGCCGTAATAGCACTGGAAGGTTCATGTTGAATTTAACAGCAGCAGAGCAGCTCCTGGCCATGATGACTTACATCAGAGCTTGCCCAGTGTGTTGAGACCTTGCATTGCCTTTACAGCTGGTACAAAATAATTAAGAATCATATTCATGGGTGTGAAAGATATAGATAAAGGCAATTTGTAAATGTTGCCTGTGAAAGAAAAACTGGTAGAGCAAGGGTTAACTTTCTGCTCTCTCATTTTTTGCTCCTTTCTCTCTCTTTCTCTTCCCTTTCCTGCTTTTAATGTCCTGGTGAAGGAAGCTCTGTTTAGTTCAGCAAAAACTCTCCACTATCCCACCACACAGGATGTATTGAATTGTTGCAGCAAAAGTTAAAAGGAAACTAAGGACAATTGTTAGTGCTTCTCTCCTGCTCCATTTTCTAGTTGGCTTGATTGGTTGGTGGGCTGAGGGTAAATGGCTTTTATAGCGTTGAATGATGAATGACTCTGAAATAGTCTGTAACCAGAAGTGCCGACTGACATGCTGCTGATTTAACTGACATACAGGGTTATGTTTGTATAGAGTCACTTAAATAAACATGTATTAGGCTGGAGCCAGCTATGCCAGCACTCCTTCTTTGCTTCCCCTCCACCCTCCATTTATCACTAAAAGATAACGATAACAATTTGATCTTCCTATCAGTCATTCATTATATTAATTAATTCAAATGTAATTGTTTTAAATGCCTCTCCATTGCTGTGGGTACTTTGTACAGCACTTAAAACACACACACTATCAGAGGACAAAATAAATCCTCAATAAAAAGATACACTCATCAAACAAGCTCCTTCAAACTAGCAGTCGCTTTCATCCCGCAATTATCTCCTTAGCCTTCAAAGCAGCCTCTCCCTAAATGCTCAGGAAAATAAATGGGTCCAGAAGCTTGACAAGGAGTTCAACTAATCCCGGCTCTTACAAAGGAGCCAAAGTGAATTCCTTAGAGAAAAAGCTCATCGAGGAGATTCCCCTTTTCCTCTTCTCTTACTTACCTTTGTGCAATGCTTTTTCCTTTGTGGCTTTCTGTGAAGCTTCATCAAATCTTATAAAGGTCTTTATTCCTCTTTATGGCTTTTTTGTCTCCCAAGTGAAGTGCAGAAATAAATTTCCAATCTAAGCTTTAAAAATATATGTACGGGCATTGAAACCCACACTTCTGTGTGATTATAGTAGGCAAGTCAGTATGCAACAATCTGTTTTTACTATGTAAATCAGGGAAGAGTGCAAAATCAGGGTAAGAATTTATGCAAGGGCCCTTCCTCTGAGTAGTTCTTCTGCTTGGCTTTGGGATCCCTGGCTGACCTAACACTCAGCAAAGCTTTATTGCAAGATTCAGGCGGGCTTACGTTTTAATAACTCATGCATCAGAAATACATGGTTACTCAAAGTGCCAGTGTAAGATAGCATCTATTATAAGACTGTGGTTTAGGCACACAAGGATGGATTCCTTTCACACGAGGGAGTAAATGTAATTTAAAAATTCTATCAATTGTATTTACCCTGATTTTATTCTAATACCCTATTTGTTTATTTCCCATTGCTGTGCACTGCGAGTGAACTCTGCCTTGCCACAACCAGTCCCCAATTTCCATAGCAGCCTCCACATTCCATAGCAGCACAAAAGATTATCTACCCAAATTAGAGAAAGACTGGATAAAATAATGCGCTGGCTTGTTCGTCTTAAACATCATCTGATATTGCTAGGTTTTATAAAATACTCCAGGTCTGAGTCACCACTAAGCTTCTCCCTGGGATTGCCCACGGATGAATAAGGCCATCTGTTTTCAGACCATTCTGGCCATGCTGCCATACAGAGTAGAGGACAAACAGACTTTGCTACTGACCACGGCAGGATTTTTAATGCCCTCAGTTACTAGATGCAGAAAAGCCTCCTAGCCCTCTCCGAGATGCTAACCCACACCCAAGCCTTCAGAGTATTCTTGTAAAGGGCTTCCTAATCCTGGAGTAGCTGAAGTAAGCAGGAAAGGAGCTGGTGACTGGCTTCAGCACTCTTTTAAGTCGACTGTTGGGGCAGAAGTAGAAGGGACAGAAAGGAAAGCTCTGAAAAGCCTTCTGGGTCACAACAGCCTCTGCTTTCACCTCTCCAGCTGAGCTGGGAAACCATGGCAGCCAGCAGGAGCTTTCCCAAACTTACACCACCTGATGCTCATGCCCCCGTGCTTCAGATAAGTCAAATGGAAAGGGAGTTCTTAAAAAGCACATGGTGGGTTTGTGGCGTGAATCAAAACCGGGAGCAAATCACTGTAGCTGCTCTTGAGAGCTTTGGTTTCAGTCTTAAATGGCTGTTTTAATAGGGTGGTGTTTCACCCTTGTTTTCCTTGCTTGCTCAAGACACCCGGATGGCTAGTGCCTTACTTTACTCTGAGCTTGCTTTAATGACGTCAGCCCGTTTCTTGGAATAAGATTGCTAATTAACTCGCCCCCCCTTCCCCTCCGTTGTCTGAAAAAGGGCGTCTTGTGCTGCAGACCTGAAGAATTACAGGACATAGCAGTAGCTGTTGCATTTAATATCTTGTCCGTGTTGTGATGGATTTAGCACACCCTTGTCTGGCTATTTGGATTCTGAAGAACACTGTATGCCTGATTTCTATCAGGTCTAAGCAATGTCTTATTGGGGGCCTAAATTACATGACAGAACCCCTTTAAGGGAAAAGGAAAATGAATACCACCCTCTATAAATTAGCTGGAACAAACAAACTAGTTGCTCAAAGTTACTGTACTCCTGCCAGGAGTCATAAACCAGCTAGCTGTGTTTAAGAAAAGTAAAAACTGTTTTTCCTACCATGGAATAAACAGTCTCTGGGTTCTATTCCTAACCACAAATGGCAAATGTATGCAACTCTCTGAGAACCAAATTCTGCTCACTTTCCAAATTCGCTTAATGTCCAGTCCTCGGAGATTAATTAACTCGACGGGGAGGCCAACACTGAAGTTGGAATAGAGGTGTTTTTTTGAAGTAAGTGCTGTTCTGTTCATCTAAAGAAGCTGCTCTGCTGAGGCCAGCAGAAAAATCTGCAATATTTAACCTAGAGGCTCCTGTTTTCCAGTTTTGCAAGTAAAGTCTTGACTTTAAGTAAGAGACCAAAGAAACAGATACTGGCCACACATATGACCATTTTTCAAGTGAAAGAGAAAGCATTTATCTACCTCCAGAATTAATTGCAGAGATTTCTAAACAAACCACAGAGTGAGCACACATTCAGAGGTCATACACTGTATACATGTGCCGTGGGGAATGAGTTTTTCAGCTTTTCCATGGAAAGAGCTAATACTCTAGTCCAGAATTCAAAAAAGCAGAGGGATTGGATCATCCCATTCACCACTGGGAGTTGCTGTCCGATCTCACACGGGCTCCTGGCAGTGAAACCCACAGGGAACTCCAGTATTCCTCCATGCCCCATCACTTGCAGACAGAGGCAGGGAGTGTGTAACATGCCTTCAGATGGCCCATTCCTCACCCTACCATAGACACCCCACAGAGACACCACTGGGGTGCCTAGTTCCTGCAGCACAACATTTGCTGCTGAGCTATATGACAAGGGCTTCTTACTCCATCCTAAAAGCCTGTATCAGGCTGGTTTCAGATTTCCCTTTAGGGGCATCACCATGTTGTGCAGGTCAAACCGATCCACTCCACATCTATGTAAGCACAGCCTTGGGGATATCTGAAGTGAAAAAGACCCACAGGAATGCCAAATACTGCTGAGAGATGTTTGGTGGCTTTATGACATGAATTGTGGTTTAACTGAGGCTGAACAGAGATCAACAAACTCATTTTGCTTTGTGCAAGAGTCCCCTTCTATTCATCTTACACAGGTGAAAGATAAGGCCTTCCCTCACCAATTCTCTGTGCCACTGGTTAAACTAAACCCTTAAGATTTCTATTCCAAGACAACACAGATTTGGGAAAAAATAACTGGAATATAGTATAGTTTGTTCAAGCTCCTTACTTCCTTCCCACATCCACACAACATACCTCTTCACTGTGCCTACAGGCAAATGTGTAGAGAGCTGCCACAGGCTGGAAAATAAAAGTATGCCTTCATAAGAGAAAGGGAGGTCAGTAACAGACTTTTTCCTGGCTACAGACTCAATAATAGGTAATATAATGATAATCTCTTTCCTTGTTTCCCTCAGTCCCCACCCCTCTCTCTTGGAAATATGAATGAACTCCAATGTTGTTGAGGGAGCCTTAGGATTCAGCAGTATTTTCTCTAACATTTTCATTGCAGCAAGAATGCCAAGAGGCAGAAGTCATGTCCTCTCCTCAGCCATTCTTTTAAATCACCTGACATCGCCCTGGTTGTCCTGACTTCACAAAGAGGCCTTGAGGTCCTTCTGTAATTACAAACACATCCTGTCCTCAAGCCCTGCATCCACACCGGTCCGTGGCTTCCGATCAGCTGGCTCTTAGGCTATGCACGGTTGAATTCTTGGGGCTTGCTGCAGTTCACTTGATCTCTCTTGACCCTGCCTTACCAACAATTGTTCAAAACACTATTTAAATGCTTTTATGCCTTTGTGAACAATTCTACAAGGAAGGTATGTTACCAGCATGTTAGCAAGCAGTTGAGATGCTGACTTCTTTTAGATTAATCTAATTAGATTAATTAGAAATAGATGTTTGATCTGTCTAGCCATCTTTGAAAATCCTCTTTGCACTTAAACTCTTCACAAGCCAAAATACAATTCAAAATCTAATCCACTGTATCTAAACTTATCAAGTTGTAAAAAGGGTATGGAGTTACCAGTTTTTCAGTAGGTCTTCGTTAACAATTAGGTCTTCGAAGAAAAGGTTTGTCCTGCTCCACAGTATTCTTAGCACTCTGAGCATTCTTCTCAAAATAGTTGGTGTTACACTGAAAAAGAGCAACAACCCCCCACACATTGAATGTAAAATTTATCAAAAGTATACATCTTGTTGCTTTTTCCCTCCTCTGTTTGACTTACCATTGCTTCTTACCTCTTCCAACCTTTTGGGCAATGCCAGCATCAATTTTATCAGTATCCTGTGTATTCTCCAACCATATTAAAGAAAATCTCTCTCAACAGCAAATACACATCTGCATTTTCTCCTGCTTCTTGATCCATTAGCAAACTTGCCAACTGTTCGTTGTGAGTAATTTCCCTTTTGAGGAACCATTACTTCATGATTTTTAACCAATAAAATGTGGAAAGCAACAAACTCCTATGGATTTCAGAGGGAACTTTTCAATCCAAACCAGGTCTGGACGTCAGTACCTGAGGTAGGTTGTTTTATAGCATAGGATAAGATACTAACTCTGCTGTTCCATGACATGCCCTCTATCCCACTGCCATCTGAATAAAACATGCCCTTTTTCAACACATATTTCTTGGTCTTTGAGCTCCCTTCTTGTCCTTGAACCTTGTACTCTGCTTTTAACAGATTTCTTGGGAAAGGACTAAGACAATAGGATTGCCCAAAGCAGAAAAACATTTCTTCACAGGAAATATTAATTCCTGGGGCCTACACTGTAGCAGACTCCTGTGTGTGGTCATTCTGCCTTCTGACTGGCATTGCACGCAGGAATAATTGAAATTGAGAGCTTGGTGATTGATGTGGGGTGATGGATTTGGTCAGGGCTGATGGATTCGGTCAGGGGAACAGATGTATATTAGGTCCCTGATCTAACCATGGAGAAAAAGTTTTAATACCTTTAAAAAGTGCCCAATTGCCTGATTTTGCCAAGCTAGTTAGACACATTACCTTATTCATGAGGTATCATTTTCATCCCAAGGGCATATAAACCAGGTTGCATGGAAAGGCGTGCTCAACTGAATAATTGGTATTCAGCTGTGCAGAAAGAAAATTGAATGGGCAAAAGGTCCAGCTCCATATCAATGCCCTGGACTGGTTGCCATATCCAAAAACCAGCAGATCATCTCTTTTTTTCCTTCTTTCTAGAATTCAGTCTACAATCAGCAGGAATCCTCCACATACTCCATAAGAACCCTAAATAAAAAGTGGAAGGGTATGACAACATAATGAAGGTAATGTGGGCAGCAGGGCAACACTAATGACCTCATCAAATGCTCACCTTTGCCTTTTTGGGGAAGCTATGGTAGTTTTTTAAGTTTTTGAACAAAATTACAACAATGTATGAAAGAGATGAATAGTTCTGTACATCTGGTGACTGACTGCAAATAAAGCAATAATATCTGTCATAGCAGCATGTTAGCATGTTCTTTTTATAATCAGTTAGTTATAAAGCCTGACAAGTCACACATAATCATTTAATGTATACCAGTATAAAAGCTTTTGTACCTCTGGGTTACTCACTGCAATCTGTCTGGCCTGTGAGCAGCTTGTCTGGACATGCAAGTTCTTCAGTACAAGCACTGTCTGTACTTTGGATTCTGTACAGCAGAGCCCAGAACATATTGTTGATGTTTAAAAAGGAAATGATTAATATTTCCCCTATTTACCATACTAGAAATTCCAATAGGTGCCATCAGACTCTCTCAACTAGTCTCTGCTAGTGCCCAAGCACACAAGTGCTAGTTCAAAAACTTTTTTGTCATGACTGAAAAGTTTTCAGCAAGAAGCACTGGGAACTGAAGAAAAAGCCCCAAACCCACTAGAATTTCCATTAGAGTGAGATACTCCTCTCTGACACTGAAGTATGAAGCTTTTTAGCATCGGAAAGTAGGATACTCTGAGTTATATTACTGACCCTGTCCTAAACCTCCTAAAATTGAGATTGTCATGAAACATTCTTCTTAGGCACTACCTAGAATGAATCTACCCCTGACTGTTTTGCTACCATGTGCTGGGTTTCTGGAGTAGGCAGGTCAGAGTGGACCAGCACAAGTGTGGACCAAATGTATAGACAAAAATGTGAAGGGGAGTGATATGATGGTGTAGGGAGAAAAGCCCCACCTTGAGACCATAATTCAGCAATCATTCTCAGCTCCTGGTCATTCTGCAGTTTGCAGAAAGCCTGTGTGCACAGCTTGGTCTGATGTTCAGCTCACTCTGCTGTCCCACTTTCCATCCAGTGTAAGACCCCTTCACAGTACACAACAGTATGTGCCACAAGACAGTGCACCCTCCTGACTCTTTGCCAGGAGTGGTGGTGAACACACGCTGTCTCCCAGCTCATGCATGAGCTGCGGACTTGTCAGCAAGACATGCCAAATTTATACAAAGAGAGGAAAAGCACAGATTTATCAGGATCTCTGCTGTGGTTCTTCACAGTGGGGCTTTGTCACAGGCCTTTGGATGCTCTGTTCTAGGACTGTGTCTCTGGACCTGTATAGAGATGATATCCCACAGTCCTGAACTCTTCTTTCAATCCTTCAGTAATGAAGCTTACAGGGGGAATATGCTGTGACCAAACAGTCAACATTTCCTTGATGAATTAAAGTGGTTGCAAGGTCTGGGTCTGTACCTGCAACAACCTCTGCCTGTTTCTATCCTACACGGGGATGAAAATAGAGAGGAGGGATCAGGGGAGAAAACAAGCATATTTCCTGCTGGGAAGTCTTGTCCAATGTATCTTTGGTTGGTTTGGGGTCTTGGAGAAGCAAGGCAAGGGGCCACACTTCAGAAATCACAGAGAGCTGGAGTGATCTGCAAAGCCAAAACTAGACACTTTTCTTTGGACTTGCCTGGATGACAGGGGAGTTCAAAAGCCCATGAGCGAAATGTGTGTGCCAGTTAAAGATGCACTGTCACTCTCACTAAGTCACCATCAAAACCACTGTGTCTTTGTCTCTCTGTCGGGATTTTGATGGTACGTTCAGTGAGAGCATGGGGGTGGAAAGAGACCTCCACGCATCGGTACTTCAAAATAGTACCCAGCACTGCGCTATCAGGTTTTAGAGGTATCCTGGATGTTTCCAGTGACGTATGCACCATCAAAACACAAATATACCCTTCTGAAGTGGATGAATTTCAGCAATATCTCCAAAGTAATGCAGGCGCATCTGAAATTTCTCCCATTACGTGAGGGTTTTCTAAATAAGTGGTCTGGGAGTCAGCCATGCTGGAATCAGCTCCTGTGGCAGTGCCAAAGAGCAGATCGACAGCCTAAAGCTACATCCCTTATTTTCTGGAAATCTCTGACACACTCTTCACAAATGCACTTTACTTGTTGGATTCTTGGAGGATGGAAATTGTCCAGTACAAACTGTGTTGAGACCACAGTTTTGCAACATTGGAAGGAAAAAATAAAGTCTAGGCTCACGCCAACCTTGTAACCACATCGGCAGTACACTGCTCTTATTTAGAAGTGTAAGTCCGCAGCGGTTCAGTCAACCCAGGGGAGTTTCTCCAGATTTATGCCCGCATACCTGAAAAGGTTTTGGCATGAAATCTGTTGAAAGGAGCAGAGGAGGAGAAGGATGTTCAGAGTTTGATTTATATAAGCTACAGTAAACAACTAAAAATTAAACTAGTGCCTGAAACAGCCTCAGTCAAAGCCTCTCCCTCCTTATCCTTTTCCTTGTGACATTTATTGCAGGGCCCTAGAGAAGACTGGAGAGTATGTAGTGATCTGAGTTTTAACACTGGAATGTAAAACATTTTCCAAATGGGTGAGGGGAGAAAGTTTTCTTTAAACGTGTTCCAGGAACAGACCTGAGAAAAATGCCTGATCTAAAAAGGCCTGATGAAGAGTTAGCCTTTCATTAAATGGCATTTCCTTTGAAGTGGCAAAAGTGTCTGTGATTAAGGATGCCTTTTTGTCATGGCTGCCTTGGGAGTCACATATCCTGTGATCACAGTATTTTATTTTATTTTAATCTGTGACGTTTGACATTTTGAAGGGTTTGCATGCGGTGGACATGATGGTAAACAGTCGAATCACACTAGGAACGTCGAGAGCTGCCAAGTCAAACACCAGAGCCACACAGGAGGCTGAAACAACAAAGTCTCCGGTGATTTGTCGCTGGTGATGGCAGTGAGGGCCATGGGCTCTCTCCTGTCTCTGGATTTCAGGAGTGGGGCAGGCAGCGCCAGAGTCTTGCCATGGTTTAAAAGTTTTTACCAAGTACTGGCAAGTATGGCCAGCCAAGAAGAAACTTTGCCTGTAATTTCCCAGAGGAAAACAAGCCATCATGAGAAATGACTCTTTTTTCTTGTTGTTCTGTGTTTATACGTTTACCTACACTAAGGCATTTTGCTATGTCCACTGGGAGCATTTGCAAGTATAAACCTTACCTGACTTTTCATTTCTGCTTTTCAAGTCTGTGCAGCTCTGTAAAGGCAGATGCAAGACTTGCCTGTCCTGCTAAACTAATTGCACTGGGGCAGCAATTTTAGCCAGTATTAAATATTCAGTTAAATGCTATTCAATTTCTTTGAACAGTCCTAATTGCAAACTAGAAGTTGTATTGATTAAAATACTGTGATTTGTGACCTAGGGAATTTTGTTACTAATAGTTTGTGACCTTTTCTTTGGATTTTCCCTGCCTTTTCTGATGCCTTTTTACTCTTATTTTCTGTGTCAATACACTCTTCCCAAGTATAGCTGAAAAATTGATCAAAACACATCAGTCATCTTTAAAAAGAAGGCTATTTTCCTAATATTATTTCTGCATGTGAAGAAAATCCCTGGTAATGAAAAAAAGCTCACAAATGGCCTACATATGCTGCTGTTCTCAGCAAGAGCCTCTAGGTATTTCAAACCTGGGCCTGTGTTTCCAAAAGTAAATAGTTATGATTTAGAAAGAAGTAAGTGATGAAAACTCGTGCCACTGACATTGGCAATAATGAGTGGGGATTGACAGAATCTCAAAAGTTTCTCTGAAATGCAATTTCTTAAAACATAGATCTTGCTAGCTTCTCTGAGCCTCCAGTCTCCTATTTTACTTGGGTTTACCTTGTCTCAGGGAGCATGAGGAAGAGGGTGGGCCTTCCCCGATCAATGCCTTGCCCCTGCATTGAAGAGGCTGATGTCCCTGGACTCTCAGAGAAGAAATGATTTGGCAGGGTCCTACCCTGGGGAACTTAAGGAGGCACTGAGAGACGTTGCAGAGCAAGCAGGACGGGAAGGGACCTCCTGCGCTTTCCAGCCAGTGTCTTCTTAGCACAAGCATAACTCATAAAACCTTTCATGTAGTTATCCACCACCATCTTGACAACAGTTTGGTTTTGCCTGCTGTTGCTCCAACTGGAAAGCTGTTCCAGGGCCTCCCTGCTCTGCTGATTAGGACTTTCTTCTAATTTCCAGCCTAAATTTATTTGTGGCCAGTTTATAACCATTTGTTCTTGTGCCAACACAGTCCTAAAACTGAAAATAAAAAAAAAATTAAAAATCCCTTCTCCTTTCCTGTTGTTTACCCCCGATGTATTTATAGAGAGTGATCCTATCTCTTCCCAGCCACCCCCTTGCCAGACTAAACAAGTCCCGCTGTGGTGGGCCAGCCCCATGAGACATCCACTGGCCCCACCAGCCTGTGCCAATCGGAGGGTGTCTGAGGGAAAATGAGGGGCTGAGGCAGTGTCCCCCAGGGCTGTGCAGAGGGACGAGACGGTTTTGATGGTTGCCTTCAACATCTGCAGCTGTCCTTGTGTAAGACAGATGAAAATGTCACTAGGAGGGAAGCTAGGGAAGGCTTTTACCCTGCAGTAGCTGCTCCGTGGGACCTGCCCTCGTGCACAGTCTTGCACACCCTGTGGTTCAGCTGTGCTGCACAGAGCAGACCAGGTTTTCACCAAGGGTGGCTACAGACCCACAGAAGGACATTTATCTTTGAGCAGTGGATGAGCTGCAAGTTCACAAAGTCCACAGTAACTCCTTTTCACACTTGCAAAGTATATAAAGAAGTGTGATTACTCCTTCCCTTCGTCAAGTGGAGCAACTGTCTTTGTACAAGCAAATTTCAAAGTAGTGCAACAGCTACACATGTACCCCCTCAGCTTCACGTGCTGCAGAGGAAGACAGAGGCTACGCAGCACACACGCACTTTTTACCCAGTATTACAAGGCAAGAGCTTTCAGCTTATCATTTCACTGGACAAATGATACAAGCAAAGCACGGCTGAGCAGCGCCAGGCTTGGCATGAACGGCTCTTGGCTAAATCAGGGTAATGTGTGGCTTTTTTGACAAGCTACCACCAAAAAAAACCCCAGAGCATTCTGAAATACGGCTGGAAGCAAACAGGGCTTGACCACATGTGACTGAGAAAACTATTAATCATCTCCTCAGAAAAACTTCTTCCATGTCACACAGGAAACTTTCTTCTTTTTTTTTTTTTAATTAATGAGTTAAACTGCAACAAATAGAAAAGGTTAACTGTTGTGGGATGACTAAGTCTATTCAGGCCCACGATCGAATAAAATGCCAAAATAAAAGTAAAAGTAAGCATCTTTTGGTCTGGCTGGTTCCACAACACTTTGCAAACAAGTCGTCGGGGTCTTTCTGGCTCCCTTCCTAATTTCGCCTGTAACTGATGCGCAGGCGCTGCTGAGGGGGGAAGCACAGCAACTACTTGGTAGCAGGCAGCAGCACAGCAACGCCTGACAGCTTAGGACCACAAGTGAGGAATGTTAGCTCTGCAACTCCAAGGTGTTTTCTGCTATAAATTATAGTGAATTTACTGCACTAAGAAATTACTAGTTTCTGGAGAAAATTATAGGCAATGTGTCAGCTATAAATGATTTATGCATAAAACAACCTGTATTGCAGGAACCCAGGGGGTATAATAACAAGACAAAAAATCATTTAATCTTGTATGTAAATTTAAGCAGGCAGGAATTTGGGAAGAACTGCTTGTTTTTATTCCATGTTGTGTTGCTGCCAAGTACTTGAGCAGAAAGGCACTGATGTGGAGCAGGTAGATAGGCTTGCCAATTTCCAGCAAGATACATTTTAAACTGGCTTTTTGGTTTCAGTTCAACACCCTCCGAGAACTGATCGGTTTCCATCTGACAAGAAAGGAGTCAGAAAAGCAGAAGACTCTTTCAGGGCTAGATAAACTCAGCGTGAGCAATGCTGTCCATGGGCCAGATGAATCTGAAACATGCCAGCATTCAGCAAAAACCTGATTCCTCCCCCCTTATTCACATGCAGTAGTCTATTAAATCTTAGGACACTCCTCTTGGAGTAAGACCATAGGTGAGCAAAGAGAGCTGAATCGGCTCAGATTTGAAGAATCAGTGCAGGGTCAGGCTTCACAGGCAAACAGACACTTCACGTCAAGTGAGTGTCATTTCAGATAGACAGCCTAAAGCAACGAAGAAGTGGCAAGTTTTCTCATTTGATTTTTTAAATAATTTGTTAATGAGCTGCAAGGAGCTAATCTGGTTTTACATGGCAAAAATAGATGGCCACACTCCAGCTAGACCTTCTCCCAGGGGCACTGAAGGTGTGCAAAGCAGTAAGCAGCTCACACCACGCTCTCGCTTTCCCAGGGGAATAGCTTCGGGCTGTGGAGAGGAAGCAGAGCCATCGCTCCAACTTTTCTCCATCCACCCTCACTGTCCCCTTCTCTCTAAAATGAGACAGAAAAGCGCTGCTCTGCCTGCTCCTTGTGGCACAGGGGTCCCTCCCCGCCAGGGGAAGAGGGGGTGTCCCCTTGTTCTTACTGTCACCACCAAGGAATAGCACAGTGAGACGAAGCCAGCCAGTTGACATGGAGCCAAACCCTGCTGCCCTTGTCATTTTCTGTTCAGGTAAAACTTCCCTCAGTGGTTTCACTAAGGACTAAGACTTAAAGAATGAGGCCCATGAAATATTTACCATTACTGGACATGATAATGAGTTTTCTGCATATCTATGTGCAATACACACACACACACACACATATAAATGCAGTGCGCGCGTGCACGCACACACATATATGCAATGTGTCTGAGTTATGGTAGCTGTGGGAGTGATTGCCTGGAATTGTCTGCCCATTGTAAATTAAATATGACAGTTCTACATCTGCATTAATGTTATTACTTTTTTAAGATTTCTTTCTCAATACTGGCATTGGTCTCACAGGCTGTGAGTATAGGTCACACTCCCTTTATTTTTCTTTTGGCAGAACAGCTACAGAGGAGGTCTTATCTCTTCATGGTCTTGCAGCTGGGATCTAAAGAAGCCAACGAGGGTGAGGAAGGTTAGGGGAGCTCTGGAAGGGACCACCCAAAGTAGGTTTACAGCAATCATGCTTTGTTACTCTATTGCAGAGAGCAGAACAACAAGGGTGAAGTAAAGAATTCCCCTTTGCAAGGGTAAGAAAATCGCATGAACTCTGTCCTGAAGGAAAATACAAGCAGAACAGTAGAGATCCTTCCAAAGAGCTGTGATGTGGACGCATCTTCTTCACCAAAATTTTGGTGGTGCTGTTGTGCCATGGTTCATTAATAAAACATGCAGTCATCAAGGTCCAGTGGTAAAGTAATAACATGCTATGTATTACTCAGGAGATACAAGTTCAGCGCTGAGCCTCCTCAGTGCCCTGGATACAGTCTGAGCAGGTCTTCAGTGCCGAGGTCCATGTTTGTGCTGTAAGTGTCCCTGGCATTTCCCCACACTGGACCAGGAGGGTAGCAAGAGAGCTCTCCTTTCCACTGCTCAGCTGGTCCACCATCTCCCCTCTCCTTCAGTTCCCCCACAGTCAAAGGTGCCTTATGACGCAAGTAAGACTCTACTGCCCTGCCTTTCTCTGCAATGGCCACCTTGTTTTGTTCCTGCCCCTTATTTCTTATTAAATGAAACAAAATCACTGCCCTTTAATCGAGGCCCAAGCTGGAGGATGACTAGGCTAAGTTTTATCTTTTTTTTTTATCTGTGCACTTATTGGCCATACTAACCTCACTGGTTTAGGGTTTATCTCACCCTACAGGCTAGCTCTTACATTCAGTAAGATTGGCACAACTTTCTCCTTCCCAGAGCAGTCGCTCAGAAAAGGGAATTGCTACCTGCCGTGTGAACATTGCAGGGATGTGCCAGATGCAGTTCCCCTTTATTTCTCAGTCTTGCATTGAGAAGTACTTTCCTGAATACATTTACAGATTTCTCTGGTGATTTCTGTGAGCACATCCTATATAAGAAGTTATTACTAACTGGGTGAATTGGTCAGTGCCAAAAATGTCATGGGACTTTAGGGGAAAATGGCACACTCGTGGTGTGCTACTCACAGGCACAGCCTTTCACTGAGGCTCAGGATGAGCTAATTATTATAGAGCTCTTTGGAGAAAAAGGTGCCTCATTGTTTACCTATTGAAGACGTTTGAGCGGCGCTTAAAAACAAATGCAAGAAGTTCAAATGGAAACATAAATTGATTTACTCAATGCTTTGCAGTTTATATGGTCAGGGAGACAGCTCAGAACAGAGCCAGTTAACAGACTGAGGTTAGAAATTAAGAGGACAGGACTTAACTTTGCATAGCAGCATGTTTAGACAGGAGGAAAAAGATGTGGTTTGTGTTTAGTAAGCAGCTAGTGAAATGAAATATATTATGTATATGTGCTGGTACACCCTGATTCCCTGCCTCACTCAATTTTCTGCTAAGATACCATAAAGCTGAGTTACTGGCCAGCTGCACCCAACTGTGCTGCTCTTTAAACATTATTATACTATTCTAGACAAGTGGGTAAAAAAAGCCCAACATGCAAGCTGCCTAGCATGAGTTCACCGCTGAAGACTCTGAGCACCAAAGGCTTCAGCTGAGGTGAGAACTTGGCCACAGTTTTGTGTTCCCAAAGTCCCTACGGAGGCAGAGACTTTTCAAGTACTATTTTTCCCACTTTTAAGCCAATGTCATGGTCTACCACATGCCAAGAGGTGCAATATGTCCCTAGCTGAGGTGCAGTGCTGTGGTTTCTTCTCTGCTTCAAGATCATCATGCCAGTCACCGCTGGGTGGAAGATTGCAGTGCTCTGCTGCTCAGGTGTGCCTGGTCTGAGGCAGGAGGCCACCATGATGCCCTGCATAAAAATATGGGATGTAGCTCATTCTCTGGGAAAGGCTGAAGAAGCAGCAGCCTGTTACATGAGTCTCCCACTCAAGGTGTGAGACATGATTGGGAGGAGAAAAAGGTTGGCTTGAGCTGCATAATGACTTCATTTGAACAGCCAATGCGTAGGATCAAGAACCAGTATCTATTTAAAGACCTTCAACAAATAATCCCAGACTTCCTCAAAATGTTGTTGTCCTCTCACTGGCAAACTGCTACTGAATTTTCTAGCAGGCTCGGGGTTCAGGGACTGCTAACAATATGGTATTTAGGTCCCAGACAACTGAAATCAGTCAAAGTTCTGCTGTGTATTTCAACAGAAAAAGATTGAGCCCTATATGATATCAATTCTGCAAGAGGAGATTATAGCTTAACTTCGCCCCAGTACATTCCAGTGTAGGATTCTGCATTTTTATGTTCCTAAGGAAACAGCGCAAAGCATCAATTCACAAGACATGCTCATAGGAAAGTATCACCTATCCTGCACTTGGCTACATGCAGCATGAATATCCTAAAAAAAATGTGAATAGAATAACTTTGAGAATAATAATAACAACCCTAAGGAGAGATGTACTTGTCTCCTATGTTTTAAGGAATATGTCTATACTCAGTCTGGCAGCCTTCCCACAATGTAGGCTCTTTTTTTTTTAATTCCCATCAAATTTTACTGCATTTGTATGATATGCAATTAATGAGCCATAGAATCATTGAAATTAGAAATGGAAAAGATGCATTAAGTCATCTAGTCCATCCCCTGACAGTGCAGGATTGTTCCCTACAGTGTATTTTTATATTTTCTAATGCTCTGTACAGTCCAGATTTAAATGTCTCCAGAGATGGAGCTTCCACCAATTCATTTAGAGGACTGCTCCATGGTCCTGTAGCTCTCACTCTCTGGAAAATCTTCCTCATAAGGCCACGTACATCTTCCTTTTCTCACTTTTACTTCTTCTGGTTTAGCTGTAATCCCTTCTACCAACTCAAATAATTCCCCTCCCTCCCTGATATTTATACTTTACATCATCATGCCCTCTCCTTAAAGATTGCTTGCATAAACTATACACATTTAGTTTTCACGCCTTGCTTACATGCCCAACCATTTCCCTCCAGCCCTTCTCCCTCCAGCCCTTTAATAATTTTGTGTTGCTCTCTCTGAACTCCCTCCACGTTGTCTGCTTCCTTCTGATAAAAAGACAGCAAAGGCAGGATTCCAGGTGTCATTTTTCCAGGTTTGTGCAGGAAAATGGTGTTGCCCACCTGCTCCACACCGTTCAATCACTGCGGCTCCTCAGCTGCCATATTGCCTTGAAAATGCATATATGAGTTGCTGCCCACTGGTACTCGTATTGTGATGACATGTTATTGAATGGGTTGCAGAGCAAACCTCAGTAAGATGTCTGACTGTTCAAAATGGCTGATATTAGCAAATGATATCTAGATTGTCAAAAAAAGAAATGGGGGCAGGGTAAGACAAGTGACGAGCAATGCCACTGATTTGGTCCACAATTTTGAGAGATCTCTAGAGATATTTTAAAGCACTGAGCACTGGATTTTGTGTTTATCCACCACACGATTGCAGCTCAATGTTTTTGGATGGTATCCTGGTCCCATTATAAATACTGTGAGCTTTGTCAAAAGTGCCCTTTCTTCCAAGTCCTTGACCATCATTGAGACAAAGTTTTAAGGGGTGGAAGGTTTCATCACTGCATTTTAGGATCCAAGGGGGCACAGGGTTAATCAGGTTGCCCCTCACTCCAGGAAGTGTGAGATCAAGCCTTGTCTTTCAAAAGGAAGGTGAATGTTGAGAAGGGTCAAACCAAACTCAAGAGGCATAAAGACATCAAAAAATGCCACAATGACGATGGTATAAAATCCTTAATAGAATAAAATAGGTGGATGCTGTAGCAACAAACCCCAGCCATGGTATTTCAAGTGAAGTGATTCCTTCTTCCGCTCTAAATCCTTTTAATGTGCCTTCTATTGAATATCCCATACAGGTGGAGTACTATAAATTCTGCTATCTAGCAGCACACACCATTTGTATGAACACTTTATTCCAGCTGAGACGCAAGTATTAATAGCAACACGGATCCTTCCTTTCAACCCCTTCCCTTCCGCGGAAAAATTTATTTCTACTGCCTTTGGCAAGACTTGCTCTGAGGGAGCTCCCACAGAAGGAACAAATACAGTGAGCGAGAAGTAATTCTAAAACTCTTTTTTATGATAGATATTTCACATGTAAATCTGTCTTGACCTATCTGTCTGTTTCTCTCAGGCTATACCATTTTGAAAATTAATTCTTAATGAATCTTTAAATGTGTGAAGAGCAGAGCCATGTGCTGTAGCAATAATAATTAACGCAAGTGAAACTGTGGGCTTCTTAGGGCAGGAGTGAACATTTTGTACTTGTCTGCAAAGTGTCATCCACCTCTGTGAACTGAGTTAAATAGCAATATAAAAGAGTAAATAACCTGGGAGCAGGGCGTTGTTCTGTATAGCCCCATCAGTTCACTTTCCCATGCACTGATCTAATACGCAGGGCAGATTTTCAAAAAAATGGGATTTTTTTCCAGTCATGGCTGGCTTTTGACTGGGTT